>NC_134892.1:13050574-13063074 GCF_041734735.1 Babylonia areolata | reverse complement strand
AGAAAGTGGCATCTAGTGTGTTGCTCAGTCTATTGTATTTGGAAAAGCCCACAGAGACTCTGTTCCGTTTTGAAGAAATTTGCGCAATGTTGGTTTGGAAATGATGCCGATATTTGTTTGATTTGCAAAGCATCGTGCTCTATCTTTCATGTTAGACTTACGGCCACTCCATCTCTCTGCTTTTATTTCTTTGAGACGATCGATGGTGTGATGGCCTTGTACCTGTTCTTTTTTATATTCTTTGATTTTTCTCAGGATTTCCGATTTTCCTAGATGTAGGCCGCTCGTTGGTGTTGCGTTACCAGCAAGTCTGTCAGCTCGCTCATTTCCCTTAACACCTGCATGTCCCGGGCAGTATGACCATGTGAGTTTTTTAATCTGAAAGTTGCGCATAGCCTTATGCCACTCTGGGCTTCCCAATCCATTTTCAATTTTCTGTATGAGGTTCATTGAGTCGGTTAGAATCATGACATGTTGGTTTCCGGGCGTAATGATGGACGATAGCCACTGGAGGGCATGTGTCGCAGCTTCAACTTCCATCGTTAGGCTGGAGGTTGTGACTTTGTAGGCAGCATTCTCTTCCCAAATTGTTTTTCCATTTTGTTTCGCAGTGAATCTCCAACCGGACTGGTCTTTGGTGACTGAGCCATCTGTGTATATGATGATGTCCTCTTCTTTACTGTTTTCTTCTATGAGTAGCTTCACTTCCGCATCAGTTTTGCCCTCTGGCCATTCCCGACAATGTCTTCCTAGAGTGGGTGAAATGGCTGTGTTGAATAGATGGTTGAGGTTTTCGGGGTTTTTCTCCCATTCTTTTGTTTCTTTCAGGTCTTGTAGTCGGCATACTAGCTGGATTGTGTCTTCTGCTTGCCCCATCCATGATCTTCCTCGTCCTAGACGGCTGCTTTTTGGTTCTTTGACTGCGTCATGCAGTGGGTTTTGAGGGTTTTCTAATGCTTTGAAGTAGGTCTTAACCTGTCCTAACTTGTTTCTGGCCTGCACTGAAGGAAGGTCAAGCAGGTATCGCATGGTTTCTGTGTGCGTGTCTTTTGTTGTTCCAAGGATCAGCCTCATAGCTTCATAGTTCGGACAATGAAATGATTATTTGTCTTAGCTCTGTGTTTGTTTCTTTGTTTTTATTTTTTTGTTTGTTGTTTTATTGAGTTTGCTTTTTCTTATACACAAATATGTATTGAAGAAAAATGTGTCTTTTCTACGATTTAATGCCGAAAATAAGTGTGTGTGTGTGTGTGTGTGTGTGTGTGTGTGAGAGAGAGAGAGAGAGAGAGAGAGAGAGAGAGAGAGAAAGAGAGGGAGAGAGAGGGATGTAACGTAGATTTTATATTGTGAAATGCACGTGCACATGCACATTTGTATTGTATTTTTTGCTTTTTGTTACAGTTGACTCCTCTGTCTGAAATGTTCGGGCGTGTCGCCCAGCGCGATCCATATGTGTATATACATGTATATATTTTCTGTCTGCAAAGGTATATGTGTCACTGTCAAAAGCGGCGTTTTAAGAATATGATTTTGACATGGACATCCCTTTCGTGCCCATGGGTTCTTTTACGTGCGCAAAGTGCATGCTGTACACGGACCTTGGTTTATTGTCTCATCTGAATGACTTAACACCTAGACCACCACTCAGGGTCTAGAGGAGGGGGAGACAATACTGACGTGTGGGACTGGAAACCGTGCGCTCAATCATCTCGCTTCCCAGATGGACGCATTTCCACAAGACAACCACTCCACTATGTATGTAGGCATAGAGGACAAAGAGGGTGGGCGGAGGGTTCACTAGCAGAGATGCTGGATATAGTTGATGATGGAGTCTCCCGTCGGTCCGACGGATGAGTAGGCAGGCAGGCTTATCTGTCGGTGTGGGTCCTCATATGGGAGAAGAGGCCGATTCTGGATGCGCAGCACTTCCTGCAGGTGTTGCACGGGAAAACATCTCCAGAAGTTGAGCCCTGCTTCCTTCGCTCACGCTTCTCCTTAATAGCCAGCGTTCTCTTGTTTTCAAACGTCTTTATGCCACTAGAGCATAGCATCCTCCAGCGAGAGCGGTCAAGGGCATCGGTTTCCCAGGAAGCGATGTCTATGTCACAGGATTTGAGGTTTGTCTTCAAGGTGTCCTTGAAGCGCTTTCAGGGTCTTCCAAGCTCACGGATATAGTTAAATGGTGTGTATATACACACCAGCTAATCAGCGCGCGGGCGTGTGTGTGTGTGTGTGCGCGCGCAGGCGCAGAGGAGGAGGAAGGAGAGCGGGGTCCATGTGTGTTATTTTTTCTTCTTTCATTTTTCAAGTTTTCTAAATGTTTTCTTCTTCTTTTTTTTTCTTCTTTTTTTCAAATCTCATGATTAAAGGATGTGCATGTATGAAGTGTGTCCATTGTGTCCATGTTGTGAATTCTTTATTCTCAAGTGTCCACCCTCCCCAGTCCACCAACACCACCACCACCACCACGTGTCATCAACAACGACAGGAACACCACACATTCCTTCATTCATTCACTCCTGTATGACAATGGGTCTCACAGACAGACTGACAAACACACATACAAACACGCGCGGACGCGTGCCGACGCGCACAAAGAGAGAGAGAGAGAGAGAAAGAGACAGAAACAGAGATCACAGAGATAGACAGAGACAGCGAGAGAGAGAGAGAGAGAAAGACAGAGAGAGAGAGAGAGAGAGAGAGAGAGAGAGAGAGAGAGAGAGAGAGCAATATGAGCACGAGAAAATGTAATGAAATATGAAAAGAAAGCAACAAAGACGCGAAGTAAAAACTAACAAACAAAAAAAAAAAAAAAGAAAAAAAAGACAACAACAAGAGAGGCAAGGCCTTCAACACGGAATACACACCTCAATCGAACACAGGAATCACAAAAAAAAACCATTTAAATATTCTGTTCAAAACCAACCACGATACCTTGTTAATCGAAAACGAACAATCGAAATTTAATCATGTTTTCTTCTTCTTTTTTTTTCCGAACTAAACTTTGACCTCTGACCCTGTCTCTTTACATAGTAGATTTTGTTCTGCCCATGACCGGTCATTGTACCAAATCTGATGGAGATTTTTTTTCCAAATCTTCTCTTATCTTTAAAACAAACTTTTCCAGTCAGTATCATATCCCATGTCGTGATATTGAATTTCTATAGGGATCTTGCTGTTCCCATTACAAATTATACTATCACGTTTGACTTAAAAATAAAAGAAAAAAGAAAAGAAAAGAAAATACAGCTTCTGTCAAGCTTTTTTTTCTATTTCGCGAAATAACGACCCTGGCGCTTGACTCATCACCCTGCCTACCAGATCACCATGAAGCGAATGACTTCAAAGTAGTGTTCACACCTGCCATCCTACAAAGCTTGTTCTTGTACCACTTGTGGAAGCTGAGAAAATTCCAACGCGAATGTTTACAACGGACACACGTTTACACTCGTGAAAAACAAACAGAAAAACAACAACAAAAAACAAAACACGAAAACAAAAACAAACAAACCATTCATCAGTGTGTGACATCACGTCACGGAAACTGCTGTAACAGTCAGTAAATACAATGAAGAACAAATGAATGAATGAACAGACCAAGTGAACAGAAAAACTGATAAGCAGATCAGCTGAATAGAAAAAAAAAAGACATTTGACAGGCGAACACCTTCACACACGCGCATTTCACTCCCCCCCAACCCCCCCACCCCCTTCTATACCTATCCACCCTCCCCCTCTCCTCTAAATATACATTTCTTGAATGACACCGAGAGACAGATAAACACATAATGAGAGATTCAAAAACTTTATTACTCAAGGATGAAGATTTTAGGCGTCGCCTACTTTTTCCAAAATGTCCTTGTGACAACAACAAAAACAATAACGATAAGACACAACAATAATAATACTGGTATATACTACACTGCTACTATTACCACTACTACTAATACTGCTGCTGTTGCTACTACTACTGCTACTACTACCACTACCACCACCATCACCACTACTGCTAATGATGATAGTAGAGAGGGACCTATGTACACAAATACACAGACACGTACATACGTAGACAGACTCCCCCCCCCCCCTTCAGAACACGATATTTCAACACGAAAAGGCAACAACAGAAAATTGATGAAATAAGACACCATTCAATGAGCCAGGACATCACTATACATCAAAGGGCCTACCCACACTCTCACCCTTCCCAAAGGTTCCAGGCCTTTCACCATCCACCACTGTGAACGAACAATCAGTGAACTTCACACAGTGAAACGGAAAAGAAAGGATTTTTACACACACCGACACCCAGAAGAAGAAAAAAAAAAAAAAAAAAAAAGAAAAGAAAAGAAAGTCAGAACGCGTTGTAAGGGAGGTAATTTTTGCATGAATGTGATCAGACTTAATAAAATGCACTCATCTCCCTTAGATCAAGCGAGCGGTGTGGACTCCGGGTTGGTCACAGTTGTTATTGTTTTGACGAGGTCATAGCGAGCTCGCATTATAATAATGATAAGAAGAAGAAGATTATCTTTTAAAGTTTTAGTCACCGAATGTACTTTTTTTTGGGTACAATTCGTAATTTCTGATTCCCCCACCCCACCCCACCCCACCCCTATGTACTTCATTTCAGTGTCGTTGTCCCCCAAATGAGAAAACAACAACACACACACACACACATACACACACACACACACACATGTACTCCTAGTGTTTGGGGGAGGCGTGGGGGGGTGGAATAACTGACGTTCTGAATAGGTGTACTCAATGAATGCGGTAAGAAAACAACAACAACAACAACAAAGCAACTTGTGTCATTCTGAGTACATTTCAGTAGAGAGAAAAAAGGAGGAATCTCAGAAAATACACTGGGTACATTTCAGTAGAGAAAAAAAAGGAGGAATCTCAGAAAATACACTGGGTACATTTCAGTAGAGAGAAAAAAGGAGGAATCTCAGAAAATACACTGGGTACATTTCAGAAGAAACAAAAAGAATAATCTCAGAAGAAAAACGTAAATGTCATCAGGTGAACAGAACGTATAATATATATATATATATATATATATATATATATATATATATATATATAAGTCATTCTATCGACACACTTACTTATCAGCAGCTAAATGGAACACATTTGTCAGTCAGAAAAATGCAATCCTTCCACTCGGAAAAAAAGGAACAAGTTTTTGTGTAGGGTTTTTTTTGGGGGGTTTTTTCTTCTTTTTTTCTTTCTTTCTTTCTTTTTCTAAAAGAGCAAAAATAATATATGCAAGTGCAGTAACTCTTGTCCAACACAAACGGAGCAAAAGGCACAAAGGCACACAGCTTCAGACAAAATCGTGCTGCAATCCTATCATTTTGCACAGGTAAATAACAGTCACAAATATTCATTTGAACAATTGGTTTTAAAACAAAATCTCAGTGGCATTTGTAGATATATATATATACCGACACACAGTCAACCAGAAAGAAGAAAAATAATGATGAAAGGCACATATGAACCAGCCAGTGAGGAAACGTCCCAGTAAAGTTTGCATTCTTTAATACACAGGTATTTCAGAAAAAGAAGAAGAAGAAGAAAATGAAGAGAGAATAAAATGATCATGATGAATAATCAAACAAACTGACAAACAATGCAGAGAAATTCCCACTTAGAAATATGCAGAGACAAGGTCAATGAAAGGAGAAAAAAATGACGATGATGAAAGGCACTGATAACACCCGAACAAAGTTCGCATGATATGATTACATCCTTTAATGTTCCATTAGCCATGTCCAGCGTTTTTCACCCCAGCAAAGAAAATGGTTGGTCTCTGACAAAAACCGCAGTTGACCTAATTAAAAGCCATCCAATTGGTCGGTTTTTCTAATTTGTTTCATCCCCCTTCTGCTGCAGAGGTTCCCCTCTGTTTTATTTAATCCAAAGTAGTGTTTCGTTTTGGGTGATAGCGTCAGATTTACTTGTAGAGCAAAGTTCCCATTATTCTAATTAGTGGAACTGTTCGACCCTAACATTTAATATGTCATCTTGATTACATTACGAAACCTTAATTTGATGAGAAAGAGTGAGAGACAGTGTGAGTGTGTGTGTGTGTGTGAGTGAGTGAGTGGGCAGGGGAATGAGGTGGGGGAATTATAATGGGCGTTTGTGTGCATGCATGGATGTATGTAGGGAGAGGGTGGGGGAGAAACGTATGTGAGTATGTGTGTGCGTTAGAATATTTTTTTGGAGATAATGATATTAATGAAGTTTGGTAACTTGATTTGTTAAATATTTGTTTGTTTTTGTGTGTTTTCGTTTGTTTTTGTTTTGTTTTTTGTTGTGTTTTTTTTAAATCATACCTTCCCTCAAATCAGAATTTCCTTGTGTTGCTCAGTTAATATTTTATTCAAATGGTTGCGAAAATGTCAGTACAACAAAGAGTTAATCTGACAATAAATGGTTTCAGTCAGTCAGTGTGTGTGTGTGTGTGTGTGTGTGTGTGTGTGTGTGTGTGTGTGTGTGTGTGTGTGTGTGTCTGATCGGACTTGATTGGTATTTTAAACTAACATTTCATTAAACACAACGATAACACTTTTGTACATCAATGATCATATATATAATGAGAAAATAAAACTACATGGACTAAGTTCAAGCAGATTAAGAAACCAAAAGGCTAACCAAAAAGAACGGGTGTAAATCAATACGAACATCACTCAAAGGAACAGCATTATCTGGTTTTTGTTTTGTGGATTTTTTACAATGGATAAAAGTCAAAATCTGACCTGGAAAATTTTTTCACTGGAATGTAACAGCCGACTAAGAAAAATCCAAGGATATTTCAACCTTTGGCCCCTCTTGGGGCTTGCCTTGACCTTGCCTTGGTCCTTTAGCTTCGTGGTAGTGTTTCAGCCAATGTCTTGGGGCATAGTGGACGTAAAATAACATCACTGGTATTACACATCAGCATGTTTGATGTTCTGCAGTTATATGTGTGTGTTTCACCCTCTACCAGGATGTGTGTATATCTTTCTATCTATCTATCTATCTATCTATCTCTCTATATATGAATACGCAGTCATTCCTATATATATATATAGAGAGAGAGAGAGAGAGAGAGAGAGAGAGAGAGAGAGAGAGGAGACATTACATCCTCTAGTCATCACAAAAGGTGTGCATCCGAGGTATATGTAACCCACGTCAGAGTATACATAATCTGTCTTCTGGTTACTACAAAAGGTAGACGTAATCTTTAGAAAGGCTGATGTAATCAATACCAAGACAGATGTAGTCTATAAAAGGATCAACATACGTCCTCTGGCCATCACAAAGGTGTCCATCCGGGGAAGGCGTAGCCCGTGTCAGAATGTGTCTTCTAGTCACTACAAAGGTATCCACACTGGGAAGATGTAATGCCTATTGGGATTTTTTTATGTTAGAAGTTTCGTGGTTTGTGTGGATTTTTTTTTTTTTTTTTTTTTTTTTTTTTTTTTTTTACAGGATTTCAAGCTTAAACTATATCGTGTCCTCCAGCCATCACAGAGGTACCCACAAATGGTAGATGAAACCCCAGCCAGAATATATATATATATATATATATATATATATATATATATATCGTCCAGTTACTACAAAGGGTAGATGTAATCTATATTATGATTTATATAATATGTCCTCTGGCCATCCAAAGGTATCCAGCCTGGATAGATGCATCTTCTGTCAGAACATATAACCTGTCATCGTCATCACAAAAGGTACCCAGCCGGGTAGATGTAACCCTTGTCCAAACAAAAGGCCACAAACAAACCTGTTTTCTAGTCATCACAAAGGTATCCACCCGGGGTAGATGTAGTCTCTACCTTTGGGGTTGAAGACGTTTCCGATGACTGTGTTGGCTCTGATAAAGTCCTTCATGTACACCGTCTTCCCAGGGTTCAGGAACCCGATCCACCAGGAGAAGGTCCCGAAAGAGATGATCACGTGATCCGTGGAGGCCAGAATCTGCATGTCCACGGCCGGGTCGTTCCGGGTCAGAAAGTGGACGTCGGTGTGCTGTTTGGGAAAGTGGTCCCTGACCCACGGTATACTGTCCGAAGCCACGACGAACGCGCATTTGGGGTACAGCTGGGAAAAGTACGACACGGATTTGTTGATGTAGGCGGGAGTCGCGACAGGATAGCCCAGCTTCTGGTTGCGTTCATTCGCCATGTCCCCGTGGCGAATATGGACTCCGACCAAGGTGGAGTTCCGGTATTTTTCTCTCAGCATCTGTAACGTGGTGTTGGCCTGGGCTTGGATCCTGTCGTTGAAAACCACCGCTTTGCGAATGGCGGGTATCTGGCTTTCGAAGTACCTGTACGACTGGAGGTAGAAGGATATTTCGTATTTCGTAGTCGGAGGCAGGGTCCATCCTGGTCATCTCCTCTTTAAACTTGCAGCACGAGCTCTCGCGGATATGCTTCTCATTGCACCGGCGCTTGACCTCATTTCGAGTGAGCGTGGAGGGGAACCCCCTGAAGTTCTTCAGCGCCTTGCTGAGAACCTTACTGCCCAGAAACACGGGGGTACGGTTGAACGTCAAGGCCAGACCTAGAGTGCTTGCGAACTCGAAGAGTTCGTTGCCCAGCAAACCGGTAAAATGTACGCACAGAAGTTTCGCCGAGTTGTTGCTGGAGGTCAGGGATTTTTCCTGACTTTTCTGGCCATCGGGGGAGGCCTGTTGGGTGTTGGTGTTTCCAGAAGGCGTGGTTGTTCGTGGGAGAAAGGCGGTGGGTGGTTTCTGATGTTGCTGCTGTGGGAGCAGGGGTTGCATTCCCTGCAGGAGGGTTCTGCTTCTGGGGATATAGTCTCCCACGGAGCCCCAGGTGAAGTACAGGGTCAGCAGGAAGGTCCAGATCCCTGCTATGAGGAGCACCTCTGAAACGAGACACAAGCCCGCCGCACGTGAACACCGTGAATTCATCCAGCACAGCAACTTTGCCCAGGCACACACTGGGAGACATACATGCATGGTGTGTGTCCATCGAGATCGATGATGACCATCATTGTCATCCA
Source organism: Babylonia areolata (assembly GCF_041734735.1). NCBI lineage: Eukaryota > Metazoa > Mollusca > Gastropoda > Neogastropoda > Buccinidae > Babylonia > Babylonia areolata. The sequence goes on along the minus strand of NC_134892.1, from coordinate 13,054,035 downwards.
GCTGGGGGATGGGGGGAGGGTGGTGGTGGGGTGGGGGGGAGGATGCTCATGAATCTATCTGTGAATGCGCAGATGGCTGAATAGTCCAATCTGCGCACGAAATGTTCGCTGACAGTTGGGGCAGACAAGGCCAGGCATACCATTGTCAGGGAGCTTGTTTGCCCGTGACTTTCTGGCCTGCCTCTTCTGAACAGCTGCAGCAGTCCTGTTGGCCTCGCACAACTTGGCGCCTTTGTGCACAGCAGCACGCCATTTGTCACGGTCCACTGCAGATTCCTCCCAGGAGTCAGGGTTGATATCAAACGCTTTCAGAGAGACTTTCAGAGTATCTCTGAAGCGCTTCTTCTGACCTTCGTGTGATCTCTTCCCTTGTTGCAGCTCGCCATAGAAGAGCCTTTTGGGCAGCCGATGGTCTGGCATGCGCGCCACGTGTCCAGCCCAGCGAAGCTGGGACTGCATCAGGATGGTGAAGATGCTGGGAAGGGTGGCTTTTGCGAGCACCTCTGTGTCTGGGGTCTTGTCTTGCCACTTGATGTTCAGTAGCTTCCTGAGGCATGTTGTGTGGAAGTGGTTCAGCTTCTTGGCATGTCGTTGGTACACTGTCCAAGTTTCGCAGGCGTACAGTAGTGTGGGGAGAACTACTGCTCTGTAGACCTTTAGCTTGGTCTCAAGACTAATGCCTCTTCTGTTCCAGACATTTGCACTGAGTCTACCAAAAGTTGCACTTGCTCTTGCAATCCTGACGTTCACTTCATCGTCGATGGTCGCATTTCGTGACAGTGTGCTGCCAAGGTATGTGAAATGCTCCACCGCACTGAGTCTCTGACCGTTGACTGTGATGTTGGGCTCAACATAGGGTTTCCCTGGGGCTGGCTGATGGAGAACTTCAGTTTTCCTCGTGCTGATGGTAAGGCCAAAGTTCCTGCTGGCAGTGGCAAACTTGTCAACGCTGAGTTGCATGTCAGCTTCAGATCCAGCGTTGAGGGCACAATCATCAGCAAACAAAAAGTCTCTGATGATGTCTGTCATGACCTTCGTTTTTGCTTGAAGCCTTCTGAGGTTAAACAACTTACCATCTGTTCGGTACTTTAGGCCGATTCCAACATCGCCATCTCTGAAGGCATCAGTAAGCATTGCAGAGAACATGAGGCTGAACAGCGTTGGAGCCAGGACGCAGCCTTGCTTGACACCATTTGTGACAGCAAAAGGAGCAGATGTTTCGCCTTTGTCCTGGACTCGAGCCTGCATGCCTTCATGGAATTGGCTGACCAAGGAAATAAATTTCCGAGGGCATCCGTACTTGGCCATGATCTTCCACAGTCCCTCTCTACTCACGGTGTCGAAGGCCTTAGTGAGGTAGACAAAGGTGGAGAACAGATCAGCATTTTGCTCCTGACATTTCTCTTGCAGCTGCTTTGCAGCAAACACCATGTCGGTGGTTCCGCGCTCTTTCCGGAATCCACACTGGCTCTCAGGCAAATGACCTTGGTCAAGGTGTGCTGTGAGGCGGTTTAGTAGGATCCTGGCAAGTATCTTGCCTGCGATGGAGAGCAAGGAAATGCCCCGATGGTTATCACAGGCTTGCCGGTTCCCCTTTCGCTTGTACAAGTGAATGATAGATGCATCTTTGAAATCCTGGGGGATCGTCTCTTCTTTCCACATGAGTGAGTACAGCTGATGGAGCTTCTCAGTCAGCACAGTGCCTCCATCCTTGTAGACCTCTGCTGGTATGGAGTCTGAGCCAGGTGCTTTGCCACTGGATAGCAGACGAATTGCTTTCTGGGTCTCAAGAGGTGTTGGCGGATCGTCCAGTGCTTCGTTGATGGGGACTTGTGGGAGACGGTCTATGGCTTCATCATTTATGGAGGAAGGGCGATTTAAGACACTGTTGAAGTGCTCAGCCCAGCGTTCGAGAATTTTCTCCTTCTCGGTGATCAAGGTATTCCCATCTGCACTGAGGAGGGGGGATGATCCTGAGGATGTGGGGCCGTAGACTTCTTTTAAGGCATCATAGAACCTCTTCATATCGTGCCTGTCAGCATATCCCTGGATCTCATCAGCTTTGTCACTCAGCCACTTATCCTGCATCTGGCGTAACTTTTGCTGAACAGTCCTGCGGATGGCATCGTACACATCCTTTTTTGATGTGGACTTTGGGTTGCTCAGGTAGGCTTGATCCAGACGGCGTTTCTCATCCAGAAGCTGCTTGATTTCATCACAGTTTTCATCAAACCAGTCTTTGTGCTTTCTGGACATGGGTCCCAGGGTCTCTGAAGCTGTACTATAGATCAGCTCACGCAGGGTCCTCCAGTCAGACTCCACATTCTGGTTGTCCAGAGAGGCGGATTCCAGACGATCTTCCAGCAGCTCCACAAAGGACTGTTTGATGGTGATGTTTTTCAGCTTAGCGATGTTGAGCCGTTTTGGAGCCTTCTGGCCTTGGGGGTGTCTCTTGGGCTGGATTCGAATATTCAGCTTCGAGACTACAAGGCGATGGTCTGTCCAACACTCGGCGCCGCACATGGTCTTTGTTACACGTACATCTTGCCTATCCCTTTTCCTGACGATGACATAATCGATGAGATGCCAATGCTTTGAGCGAGGGTGCATCCATGACGTCCTGTTACGGGTAGGGAGGCAGAAAACTGTGTTGGTTATCAGCAGTTCGTGCTCTGCACAGGTCTGAAGCAAAAGCAATCCATTTGGGTTGCAGTGGCCCACACCGTGCTTTCCAATCACTCCATCCCAGGAGATGTAGTCAGAGCCAACTCTAGCATTGAAGTCCCCAAGAATGATGAGCTTGTCTGCTTTAGGGATAGCAGCAATGACAGAGTGAAGGTCCTCGTAGAACTTCGCCTTCACTTCATCTGGGTTGGTCATGGTTGTGGCGTAGGCACTGACAATGGTGAGGTGCTTCTGGCCAGATGCCAGTGGGAGTTTCATGGTCATAAGCCTATCGTTGACGCCCTTTGGGATTCCAGCTAGCTTGCTGACAAGTGCTGTTTTTACTGCAAAACCAACGCCAGCCTCACGTCGCTCTTTGCTTCCTCGTCCACTCCAGAAGAAGGTGTAACCAGATCCCCGTTCACAGAGCTCACCTTCACCTGCAAGCCGAGTCTCACTCAAGGCTGCGATGTCGATGTTGTATCTGGCGAGTTCGGATGCAACTAGTGCCGTTCTCCTTTGGGGTCTGTCCGCGTTATCTCTGTCCAGGAGAGTCCTTATGTTCCAAGCACCAATGGTGAGAGGAACGATCCTTGTTTTTTTCTTTTCTTTCTTGTTGTTTCGACCGCTGATGTAGGGTCCCCGCCAGCCGCGGTATGCTGGCCAGGGTGATATGGAGCAGGCAATTTTTAGGGCACCTTTTCTAGCCCCTTCCTCATGCCAGGGAGGTGAGCAGTGCATTCCTAAAGAGGGCTGCTCAGACGCTCAGACGGCTGCCGAGCTCCATCGCTGCTCCT
>NC_134892.1:12990574-13045574 GCF_041734735.1 Babylonia areolata | reverse complement strand
CATATGCAGAAGTTGTTAAAGCTTATCATAAACTGTGTTCCAAGTCTACACAGACAGATGTACATTATGACAGTGTGTCAACACAGACTGAGGTCTTTGATGGAAAATCAATGTTGAAAAATGTATATGATGATTACACGGTATCATCAGAAAGTAAAACTTCCGGTCTACATGACGTCCATTTGTCATCTGCAACAAAACCTGGTCTTCACAACAACCACCTGCCATCATCATCTGAGGAGACGTTACCTGTTCTACATGACGACCACCCGACATTGTCACCTAAGGAGACATCAGCTGGTTTACAAGACGGTCATCTGACATTGTCATCAGAGGAGACATCACTTGATCTACATGAATACTTTCTGAAATCGTCATCAGAGGAGCCATCACCTGTTCTCCACAATGACCATATGACATCATCATCTGAAAATGCTTCACGTGTTCTACACGATGACCACATGACGTCGTCATCTGTAAAGACATCATCGGGTATACATGAAAGCCTTCCAACAGCATCACCTCAGCAGACATTACATAATCTACATGACGACCACCTGACGGCGCCAACTGGGGAGACAACGCCTGATACACATGACCACCACCTGCCGTCATCATCAGAACAGTCATCACTTAGTCCACATGAATACATAACATCACCATCTAAGCAGTCATCACCTAGTCTACATGACGACCACCAGACGTCGCCATCTGGGGAGACAACACCTGGACTGTATGATGACTACCAGAGGTCGTCATCAGCAGAGACATCGACTGGTCTATATGAAGACCTTTTTACGTCGTCATCCGAGGAGATGAAACTACAGCTTGTTAACTACCTAACATTGCATCAAATCAGTCATCACATTGTCTACACGAACACCTCATCACCTTGTATTTTGATAGTATAAGGCCCTTTATCTATCATTATCTTAGTTTTAAATTCGGATATCTCATTATCTAATGATATTTTTTTCTACGATTCATTCTAGCTGATAAATGACTAAGAAGTTGCAAATAACATGTAGGAATCTATCAGTCTTGCAATGGAACTCCCGCTCTTTGAGTACAAATATTGATAATCTGCATGCTTACCTTTTTGAAAACTCTCATCATATTCTCCTTTTTCAGTCCTTGAATGTTACTAAAAACAAGTTACCGAATCTGAAAGGTTATTATTATCCTCCGGTTTATCATATAAGCGAGGATTCTGACAAGATTAGTACAGCTATTTACGAGCAGTGTGGTTTGAATTACGCAAGTGTCCATCCATCTCCTATTTCAAACTATACTGAAAAGATGTCAGCTACGTTTGTAAAATTGCATGTCTCTAATAATCAAATCATACATTTTGCGTCAGTCTACTATCCCAAAGGTTCAAGTAAGCAAAATACAAATTGGTTGCGAACATTAAATTGCTCAAAAGAAAGATGGATCGTCGGAGGAGATTTTAATTCCCATGCGCCCTTCTGGGATAGTGATTGTCAAATAATATCTCATCCTGACTTTGTTGAAAATATTGTTGATTCATCGTTGCATTTACTTAACGATGGGAGGATTACACATAACCCAGATGTGGCTCATCATAGAGCATCGGCACTTGACCTAACCTTCATATCACCATCTCTAGCTTTAACAGTACAGTGGGATACTGGGGATGATCCACTAGGCAGTGATCACGTGCCAATCACACTGTCTTTTAAGGATTGTAATATATCTAAATACAGCGGAGAAGACGAAATCCCAAAATTCAATTACAAATATGCAAACTGGGAAACATTTCAAAACTATCTTACGAACATTTCTGAAAGTGAAATTTTGTGTGAAGATTTAAATGTTTTTTATAACAACTTTCAAAAATCAATTATTGGAGCTGCTGAAATAGCAATTCCCAAAAAAGGTTCAAAGAGGAGTGGCATTTTTTTCTGGAAATGTTTGGTGGAATGATGCATGTGTGGAGGCTGTAAATACAAAGAAACTAGCATACCTAACATGGTTAAGACTCAGAAAAGTACCTGACAAAGATGTAAAAGAAGCCGCTCATGAAGAAATGTGTTACACAAAAATCAAGGCGAATAGAATCATAGCCCGAGAAAAAAGACAATACTGGTCACAATTCTGTTTGAATGAAGTATCTGACCATAAGGATATGGAGAAAGTGTGGGCAAAAATGAAAGAAATGAAATCAGGCATTGTTCTGCAAGACTATCCTATTAAAACAAAAAATAAAGAGTTTCTGTCCCCTCAAGAGAAGGCTGAAGAATTTGTTTGTATGTATTCTAAAACAGGCAGTGTAGATAGTTTGTCAACTAAACAAAAGACTTTAAGAGAGGAAGAAGAAATCAGTGACAAATATAGAGATCCTACCCCACAAAATGATAATACAATCAATTCGGCAATAACGTTACATGAGGTAAAGAACGCTATTCATTTGTTGAGTAACAAAAATGTGTCAGTTGGTAAGGATGTAGTATCTTACACCATGTTAAACCATTTGCCAGAAAACTGGATAATTATATTACATAGATTATTTCAAAAGTGCTGGGAATGTGGACAAATCCCTGAGGTATGGAAAACTTCCATTGTAACTCCTGTATTAAAACAGAGTAAACCTCGAACAGAAGCTTCGAGTTATAGACCTATTTCGGTTACCTCCCACGTTGGGAAAGTCATGGAGAAAATTGTAAATATTAGAATGGTGTATTACTGTGACAAAAATAACATAATTCCGTCAGCTCAAACTGGATTCCGGAAAGGAAGATCTACAATTGATCATCTGACCCGTCTCACTACCCAAATTAAAAAACAGTTTTCTAAGCGAGAAAGTATCTTTGCGTCCTTCTTCGATCTTACTAAAGCTTATGACCGAGTATGGCATAGCAGACTGTTATTTAAGCTGAAACAAATTGGTCTGTCGGGTCATGTTTATGACTATGTTAAATCCTTTTTAAGTGGGAGATATATAGTGGCAAAAGTGGGAGTAACTTTATCAACTTCTAGGCCTATAAACATGGGCATCCCGCAGGGTTCCATTATTTCTCCATTGTTGTTCAACATTATGCTTTATGATTTACATACATGTTTTTCATCATCTACCAAGCTGGCTCAATATGCTGATGATATTGCTATATGGATTCAGACATCCTTGAGGAAAAGGACAAGCCTACATTACATCAATTATGTACAGAAACATTTTCAGGGTGAACTCGATAGACTGAGTAGCTATATGCAATCTAATGGTTTTGAGTTTTCTATAGAAAAAACACATTTGGTCCTCTTTAATAATGGTTATAATCCCAGCAAACTACCACGATTTCTTTAGGAGGACGTGAAATATTTTTCAAGTCGGAAATAAAATTTCTTGGGATCCTATTTACTTCAAAACTAAACTGGAAGAAATACATTGATTCAATGGTGACTAAAGCAGTTAAAAGTTTAAATTTCTTAAAAATTGTTAGTCACTCTCCTTGGGGACAAGACTCCAAAATTCTTTTACATTTAGCGACATCTCTCGTAAGATCAAGATTGACCTACGGTCAAGAAATTTTCTTTTCTGCTCCGCCGACGTTTCTAAAGAAGCTGCGAATAATTGACAGTAAAGCTGTGAAACTGGGTTTAGGGGTACCTGTGCATACTAAGACCTCAGAAGCCTATAAGCTTGTGGGTATTCTACCACTAGATGAAATTAGAAAATTAAGTTCTGCTAAATATATTGTGAGATGTACAGCAGTGGATGATTTTGAGGAATTAAATATTAGGTCTGATATTGATTTTCAAAAAAATGCACAAAATAATTCAAATCTACAAACCATTCGCACATATGTGTCAGATATTTTAAATTCTTCAGACATTGATTTGCATGATATGGCACCTCGTGTTCTGGTGCCACCTGTCCTTCCCTGGGAGTTAACAAAAGCAAACGTCAACATATGTGCTTCTGACACAACAAAAGGAGAATCTCCACATATAATAGCAGCATCTGTCAGAATTGAATTAGAAGAAAATTTTGATTATCATTTAAAAGTTTACACTGATGGCTCGGTCCTGGATGATAGCAGTGCAGGATCTGCTTTTGTCATTCCTGACCTAAAAACAGAAAAATCATATTATTTAGGTAAGGGACATTCAATTTTTACAGCTGAATTGGTGGCCATCCTTATGGCTTTAAATCATCTTGTTGATATACCAATCATAGTAAGTAATATCCTATTTTGTGTTGATTCTCAATCTGTCTTAAAAGGTTTGCTCCTTTTTGAGAATAATCAAAGAGAAGATTTATTTTTTGAAATTAGGTATTTATTGCACTCCCTATGTGTGAAGGGTACAAATGTTGATTTTTGTTGGATACCATCCAACACTGGATTCCGTTATAACGACCAAGCAGACAGGGCAGCAAAAAGGGGAGCAAAAAATCATATAGATAGTATAAAAGTATATTGCCCATTGTCATACAAGGAAATAAGCAATATATTAGAAAGAGACTTTTATAGGTGCTTGAATTCAAGTCTAAAACCTCGTCAGTTGACTCTCTCAGACTTTGGTCCGATTCGCAGACCAATTCTGAGCTTAGCTCTCAGACTGTTATCAAATTCATTAGGACCAAGTATTGTTCTAATGTCAAGTGTATATGCTTTTAGTAACCTGACAATTGAGCATATAATTTTTCACTGTAGCTTGATGAAGCCTTTTGTACACGAAAGTGTGTCTTCACAAGTGACTGAGAACGTTGATGTTTTTGACTTTTTGCATTCATTATCAGTTGTTTCGCTTGTCAGTTTAACGACTTCTCTCTTACGAAGCCCTTTAAGTAATTTCCTGTAACTGTATTTAGAGGTGTTTTTTTTTTTTTTTTTTTTTTTTTTTTTCCAAATTTCACCCACATTTTTACTCTCATTTGCCCAGTTTCCCCCAACCCTCCATTCATCCACGTCTCCCACCCCTTCTAACCGATAATACTCAGATGTATTCATAAATACTTTAACAAAATGTCTTCAATCACCGATATGTGTGACGGGACATTAAACAAAAATTCCTCCTCCTCATCCACCTGCGACATACAGTGAAGCGGGATGCCCGGGTACACGGGTAGCGTTTGCTTTGATGGCCGGGTACACAGGTAGGCGTTTGCTTTGCAATCCATCCGAGAAGGACCGCGAAGCGAAGCGAAGAAAAGACGGCGGCCCCCTTCACCAGTTTGTAGACTGGCTGGTCAGATGGTTGCTGGGGAGGGTAGTGGTGGTGGTGGTGGGAGTGGTTAGTGGCAGTCACTAGTGGTGGTGATGGTGGTGGTGGTGGATTGTTAGGTTTGTGTTAAAAGACTTGCTGTGCCGTACCGGTCTATGCCACCCCACCTCTCCTCCCCCCGGCCCCTCCCCCCCCCCACCCCCACTTTCCTACTTGTCGTCTCGCGCGAGATGATGTCACAGGTTATCTATTTTGATGGTCTTATCACCAGCTGGCTCTGCCTCGGTCATTGCACCCTCTGTGTGTGTGTGTGTGTGTGTGTGTGTCTGTGTGTGTGTGTGGCTGTGTGTGCGTGCGTGCGTGCTTGCGTGCTTGCGAGCGTGCATGTGTGTGTTCGCGCGCACGTGTGTGTGTGGAGATATGCTGCAAGACAGAATAGTTCATGGAATGAACGTTCGTATTCAGAGAGTTAACCTTTTGGTCCAGCCACATGCCATGACAAAATGACAAAGGAACACGGCAAATGAATTCAAGGGGAAACGGAGCCTTGAAAGTGGCTGTGTAGTCCTGGTCAGTGAACCAGAACAGCCCGTGCTGAACTGTCGTCAGAAGCTGTGTATTCATATAATACTCTCAACATCATTTCATCAACTTAATTTCAAGTCCGTCATGTTCTGTGTAACATTGCCACATACATCGTCGCCATGTATATTGTTTGGTTTAAACAAAACCTTATTCAGTAAACATGTTTTACTTGTACACAAACACAGCGGAGCAAAACAAGCTAACAGCTTATATCATGCTCAGGAATGTAATTAATTAAAATCGTTGGTTTCACTGACGGCTGGTGAATATTGTTTGCTTTTTTGACCATTTTGTGTTTTTTTGCCTTATTTGTTTTTTTGTTTTGGGGTGTTTTTTTTCATGTGCCCCTATGAAGATTTTTTGGAATGAATCTTCAATCTTGAATCTCTCTGTTTTGGACACAGCATGAAACCAGTATGGCCATCTTGCCTATAACTGTAGACACTACACTGTTGTCATCTTGTCTATGACTGTAGCGACTATGCTGTTGCTATCTTGCCTATGACTGCAGAGACTATGCTGTTGCCATCTTGCCTATGACTGTAGAGACTATGCTGTTGCCATCTTGTCTATGACTGTAGCGACTATGCTGTTGCAATCTTGCCTATGACTGCAGAGACTATCCTGTTGCCATCTTGCCTATGACTGTAGAGACTACGCTGTTGCCATCTTGCCTGTGACTGCAGAGACTATGCTGTTGCCATCTTGCCTATGACTGTAGAGACTATGCTGTTGTCATCTTGCCCATGACTGTAGAGACTATGCTGTTGCCATCTTGCCCATGATTCTAGAGACTATGCTGTTGCCATCTTGCCCATGACTGTAGAGACTATGCTGTTGCCATCTTGCCTATGACTGTAGTGACTGTATTGTGTGCGTGCATGCACTTTTTTTCTTTTTTTTAACCCGAAGCTTTAAAGCTTTATAACAAATACAGAAAACATTCTAACGATTAGATTTCTTTCTTATTTTTAAGTGTATCACAAGTGAGTGTTGAAGGCCTTGCCTCTCTTGTTTTCTTTTTGTTACAACTGATTCCTCTGTCTGAAATGTTCGGGCGTGTCACCCTAGTGCAGCGATTGGCGGATGTGGTGCAGCGTATATGGATTTGTCCGAACGCAGTGACGCCTCCTTGAGCTACTGAAACTGAAACTGAAACTATCGTCCATTGATGTTACATGGTGTCACTAAAAGTAGTATCCAACAAAATTTGAAGTTTGCTAATTATCATATACCGGTGCGTGTTAAGTATCCTACGGACGGCAAGTTGGTCTGTTCAATTCAGATCGTCGTTTCAGAACAGCATGCACAAATCGATGAAGCCCTTGCACAAATTATGCTGTGAATAAAATGCAAGGGCCTTCGTCGACTCCTGTCATTTATATGTCAACACAGAATGTTGAGTTTCAGTTTCAGTAGCTCAAGGAAGCGTCACTGCGTTCGGACAAATCCATATACGCTACACCACATCTGCCAAGCAGATGCCTGACCAGCAGCGTAACCCAACGCGCTTAGTCAGGCCTTGAGAAAAAAAAAGGCGAATAAATAATAGATAAATACTTATATGTATAAGTATATGTATAAGGCGCAAAAACTTGATGAAGTCAACTATAAGCGTACATAAATAAAAATTATTTTTTTTAATGTTGAATGGTTAAGATGTTGACCAACTGCCTATACAGTGATCGCGAGGGGTCTGAGTTCGATTCCCACTCTTGCCCTTCTTCAAAGTTAAAATCAAACAGTGTCTATAGTCATTCGGATGAGACGATAAACTGAGGTCTCGTGTGCAGCATGCATTTAGCGCACTGAAAAAGAACCCACGACAACAAAAGAGTTGTCTTCTGGTAACATTTTGCAGAAGAAATCCCCTCTGAAAGGTAAACAAATATATATGAAGCACTCAAGGCCTGGCTAAGTGCGTTGGGTTAGGCTGCTGGTCAGGCATCTGCCAACAGATGTGGTGTAGTGTATATGGATTTGTCCGAACGCATTGATGCCTCCTTGAGAAACTGAAACAGAAACTTTCAATGGATCCACATCCTGATTACCTGCTCAATGACTTGACCTAAAGGAAGCCCATCCACCTAGGAAGCAAGAGATTCTAAGCGCACTGGTACCAGTCCCACACTCACTAGTATTGTCTCTCCCTCCACCTAAACTTTGAGTGGGGTGGTCTGGACGCTAATAATTCGGATGAGGCGATAACCAGGTACTGCGTGCAGCATGCACTTAACGAACGTAAAAGAATCCACGGTGACTAAAGTTTGTAAAAAAAAATTGTAGAAAACTTCACGTTGATAGGAAAAAAAAAACAGGCCAGAAAAAAGGTGGCACTTTCATTGTAGCGACACGCTCTCCCTGGGGACAGCAGCCTCGAATTTCACACAGAGAAATATGGTATGCCAAAGAGTATGATAGTCAGTCGTGTCCGACTATGACCATCAGAACAGCAGAGGAGGCAACTGCTGTCCCAACTTAGTTATCAAGGATATAATTTGTTGATAGTGGAAAATGTCTTGCCCAAGTTACATGCCCACTCTCTCGGCCAAAAGGCGTTGGGATGGTTCCCAAAAGGCCAACTAGCCCCCAAGGCTGCAGCACTAAGCTAGAGAATCAAAACAACACAAACACCCACCAAAACAATGGATTTTTTTTTCAAAATCATGAAATATATCTCCGAAATCTCCATTCACAGACCATCCCAAGTCACTGACTGACATGACATGTGACATGTTTGTGCAGCTTTTTGACTACGTTGAAATTCTGCAAGCAAATATTCACCCTAGCCCTTATTTTAGGTCGTCTGCTTGGCCTCTTTACCGTGGAATTCCTGTACAATATAAGTGGTTAAGGCATACAAAAATTCCACACTTTATGCTTAATTCCAGTCCTTTAACGTGCACTAAGCATGAGTCTAATTCGTCAGACCAAAACACAAGGAAGAATCTGAAGTTGTCACGCAGAAAGTTTCCTCAGTGAATTCTTGGGAAAGTTACTACACAACTCCGGAAGCTCAATATGGATCTTGACAAAATGTTTTACTGTCGTCAACAAATGAAAGCATTGTAAAACAGTTGGCTGTTTAATCTCTCCACAAGACATTTATGCAGAAGGTTTCCTCCATGTATTCTTGGGAAAGTTATTACAAAACACAGGAAGCTCAATACGGACCTTAACATGCATTCAAAGCTTACATCGTAAAGCATGGAAGTGGGAAATACAACAAAGACCAACACCAGACACTTGCAGACATAAACGTAATGTATAGAGAGATAATAGGCAGATAGTTATGGGTAAATGTGGAGATATATGTGGTGATATACACAAGTATATACTTCAAAACTGTGAAAAGTGGAACGTAAAATGACCGAATTTAGAAACACAAATTGCTATGCAAATTACCAACAGGTAATTGTTTTAGTACTTTATTCACCTGTCAAGTACTGTGTTTTACACCTTCCTGATCACAAGCCTGGCCATCAAAAATTCACTCCGGTAAGACTGGGGGTCCTTGCTCAGCACCAGTCGTCGACACCTCTCGTACAGATCTTCCATGATGGCCGTCTTCTCTGCCTCACTGCGCATGTCCGATAGACTGTGGTGGAAGCTACTCTGGCTCCACACCCTATGTGCAACTACCAGACTGCGAGCGAACGTGGCGTCAGCTTGGGCTGCAGCTGTGGCTGAAACAGAGGAGGAGTCGTGTAACTATTGCTAGCGGCTGCCTTCACCTCTACACTCCATCTCGCTCACTACGATCGGCTTCGGATCCACTCTGTTTACGCATACCCAGATTCTGTTGGCCGCCGTTCTTTCTCTGTCTCTGGACCTTGCAACTGGAATGAACTTCCTCTTTCGCTTTGTCAAGTCTCCACACTCAGCTCTTTCAAGTCTGGCCTTAAAACCCACCTCTTCCCAAAATAGCCTCCCTTGCCTGCCTCTTGTCTTCAGTTTCTACAGTTTCAGAGTTATGCATGCGTGTGAATGACTGGTGCGAAAGCGCTTTGATTTGTCTCTGCACAAGATTCAGCGCTATTTAAATACCATTATTATTATCATTATTATTATTAGCAGGTGGCAGAATGGTCCAGATGCCGACGCAGTTTCTGTGAGAGTCTGGGCTCGAGTCCCGCTCTCGCCCCTTCTCCCATGTTTGACTGGAAAATCAGACTGGGTGTTAGTCATTCGGATGAGACGATAAACTAAGGTCCCGTATGTAGCACGTACTTGCCGCACTGAAAAAGAACCTATGGCAAAAAAAAAAAAAAAAAGAAAAAAAAAAAGAGTTTCGTCCTCTAGTAAAATTCTGCAGAACAAATCTACTGTGATGCTGCACAAATTTAGGCAATCACTCAAGAAAGTCTGATCAAGTATGTAGGGTTATATTGCTGTCAGGCAGATGTGATGTAGCGTATAAGGATGTGTCCAAACGCAGTGACACCTCCATGGGAAACTGAAACTGAAATTTAATCGTCATCATCTGACCTGTTGACTGGTCCTGCAACCATCCAGCCTTGAAGACACAGGGACCGGCGAACTCTTTATATTCCACCAGCCGCAGACCACTCTGTACCACTGCCGACCCGTCTGTCTCAAAAGGGGACTTCATTTCTTGGGCAGAACGGAAGATTACCTTGAACGTGGCTTTTTCGTACTCTTCCTGAAACCAACGAAAACAACGAACGATCAGAACAATGCCATTCGCCATCATCGTCATTATTGTTATTTTTGACCATCATCAACAGAGGCAGCAGCAGCAGCAGCAGCGTCAAGTTTTCCCCTTTTGACCATTGTCATCACCCTCATCATGAAATGACTGCAGTGATAGTGGGAGCAGATGGGGGAAAGTAATGATGATGATGACGATGACGATGATGACGACGATGATGATGATGTTGGTGTCATCGGGCGCAATAGCCGAGTGGTTAAAGCGTTGGACTTTCAACCTGAGGGTCATGGATCGAATTTCGGTAATGGCGCCTGGTGGATAAAGGGTTGAGATCTCTCCGATCTCCCAGGTCAACGTAAGTGCAGACCTGTCTGAAACCCCTTCGTGTATATACATACGGAGATCAAATTCACACGTTAAAGAGCCTGTAATCCATGTCAGCGTTCGGTGGGTTATGGAAACAAGAACATACCCAGCATGCACACTCCTGAAAAAGGTGTATGGCTGCCTACATGGTTTGGTAAATAAACAAAGCAGTCATACACGTAAAATGTTACATGTCTGTCTGAGCGTGTATGTGTGCGTGTCTGAAGTTTGATTGAATTAAATGGGAAACGAATGATGAGCCAATTGACAGCCGTCAATCGGCTCGAACGAGGTAGGCAGCCTGTTGTGCAAATGACCCCGTGTTTGTAAAGCGCTCGGAGCTTGATCTCCGATTGAGGATATGCGCTATATGTATATCCACATCATTCATTCACTCACTCATTGTATTCATCACCAAATGTCAAATAACAACAGCAGCAGCAACAACAACAACAACAACAACTTTTGGAGGATAATATGGATTCAACAACAGTTTCTAGCTCAAGAAAACACACACACACACACACACACACACACACACACACTGGAGTCCATCACCCATCTTGTTCCTGTCACACTGATTACATTCGTGCTCTGAGGGAAAGAACACACAGCGTGTACAGAACGCCTCTCCAGCATTACCTGGGTAATGGTCTTCTCGTCTCTCAGTTCTTTCCAGGCGTCTTCCAGATCGGCGTAGATTTCGATATGACCTATTATTGGTTCCTCCCTTCCACGGTCACAGTCATCTGGAGTGCTCTTTCCCTGACCGGCACCACGTTTGGGGCGTGAGCACATTGTCAGAATCACTAGCAGGCCTCCTGAAAACACAGCGTTAATAGTTAACTCTCTCCATACGAACGGCGAAAGAGACGACGTTACCATCATCAAAATATTGCAAGCGGAACGCTCTTATACTGAAGAGGTGAATGTTGACAAAGAATATCACAGTTCTGACGACGGAAGCTAAAGGTTGGGTCATCCAGACACCCACTGGACATCCGTGGGGTCTGTGTAGAGGAGAAGAGAGGACTAGCCGTACTGAGTGAGTTAAAGCTAACAGATGCTTTTGACCCTTCTCCTACCCCTTCTCTGCATGATACACTTAAAAAGGGTAATAAGTTCTGTATTTCCTGGAGTTGTGAATAGTTCAAAATGGCTTTTTTTTTATAATGAATTTAGACTGTACAGCTTTTATAAGAATGGGATTCACTTCATAAGATGACAATATTGAAGAGGAATTTGACGATTATGTGTTCTGAAGCATCGAAGTTTAAGACTTCAAGACTCTTTATTGGCTTCAAATAGAAGAATGTGGTATGAGCAAACGGTATTGAAACGACATTCAATCATCACCCACACCACCTCTAAAAATCACAAAAAATGGCGGCTCACGCATGCTCTCCCAACCCCCACCCCCTACCACCCCCACACTACTACCCTCACACACGCCAAACACACACACACACACACACACACTGAACCCGTTAAAGCAAAGACCGCAATGGGAGGGGACCCAGCAAAACTCTTACACTCGCTCACAAAAACATCATAAAGACCTGGTTTCAGTTCCTTAGCTCTCAGTGTCAAGAACATGGTCCAGTCCAGTTCTCCCTGACCGTGGTTTAACTCACTCAGTACGGCCAGTCCTCTCTTCTCCTCTACACAGACCCCTCGGATGTCCAGTGGGTGTCTCAATGACCCAACCTTTAGCTTCCGTCTTCAGAATTGTGGTATTCTTTGTCAACATTCACCTCTTCAGTGTAAGAGCCTTCCGCTGGTAATATTTTGATGATGGTAATTGGGGTGAAACGCTGTTAACGTCGTCTCTTTCGCCGTTCGTATGGAAAGAGTTAAGATACGTTTGGAATAATCAGTCAACGTTCAATATTCACAGACTTAGCCACGTTATAATGAATAAACTATAATATGGATATGTTTTATTCTGGAAGAGAAACAAATCTGAAAATAAATCTAAACTGCTATTCTATAATAAAATTACTCGTGAATACAGAACCGAACCTTATTTGCTTGAAGGGTATCTTAATTGTAATCAAAAACAATCACTGTGCAAATTAAGAATATCCTATGATGATTTAGCAATAGAAAAAGGCCGATATTTCAACACCCCAAAAGAAAGGAGACTATAAAAGCTAATTTGTGTTTGCACATTTCTTCTGTCTTTGCTGCTGTGTGCACATGTCAAATGATTGGTATGACAGGCCCGGCGCTTCCTTTTTTGAGGAAGTGTCTGGGTTTGTTCCAATGTACCTTTTATTTACCTGTGTGCTAGCTGAATCGGTAGCGTAAGCATCACTAACTTGAAGTTGTGTACCTTGTGTAATGGAGAGAGTTACCACTCTTTACTGCTTGTTAATCAAAGGAGACTATGTTTACAATGTCAAACAACAGAGGATGAATTTCATTTCTTAGATGACTGCGAATTATACAAAGAAATTAGAACAGAATTCATACAAAAAATTCAAAATTACATTCCAAATATTATTAAACCCAGTCAGCTAAATACTGGAAGACAAACTTGTGGGACTGTTTGGAAAATTTGTCAGTAACTGCTGTCAAAAATCACCATAGTGTGCAGGAGTGATTCAATGTCTATTTTGTTTTGCTTTTTGTGCGTGGTTTCATGTAACTTTGCATGCATGTTTTATAACCTTGTTCAGGTTTAACTGACATTAAAATGGATTCTGATACACGCAAACACGCAAACACACACTGAACCCGTTAAAGCAAAGACCACAATGGGAGGAAACCCAACAAAACTCTTCCACGCGCTCACACGAACATCATAAAGACCTGGTTTCAGTTCCTTGGCTCTCAGTGTCAAGAACTTGGTCCAGTCCTGTGCTCCTTGAGCGTGGAAACGTTTTCGCTCCTGGTCAGTGGCAAATATCTCAAACACGCAGTTCTTGAGGCGTAGAGGACTAAGGACAACATAGGCAACACATGAATCAGCACATGAATCAGCACATGCATTCACACAGACACACAGACACACACACAATACAAGTGGAGTGATGGCCTAGAGGTATGCGTCCGCCTAAGAAGCGAGAGAATCTGAGTGCGCAGGTTCGAATCACGGCTCAGCCGCCGATATTTTTTCCCCTCCACTAGGCGTTGAGTGGTGGTCTGGACGCTAGTCATTCGAATGAGATGATAAACCGAGGACCCGTGTGCAGCATCCACTTGGTGCACGTAAAAGAACCCACGGCAACAATAGGGTTGTTCCTGGCAAAATTCTGTAGAAAAATCCACTTTCATAGGAAAAACATATAAAACTGCATGAAGGAAAAAATACAAAAAAAATGGGTGGCACTGTAGTGTAGCGACGCGCTCTCCCTGGGGAGAGGAGCCCGAATTTCACACAGAGAAATCTGTTGTGATAGAACTAAATACAAATACACATATATGCAAGACCCATAATCCCAGATGTAAACCTGCCTCTTTGAATCCACTCAAAATCCTTTCCAGGCACAAAGACCATCACATGGCCAGGCCATTTCTGGTAACTGTAAAGGCACACGTACAAATTCCCTGTGGAATTTACATCGTACTGCGTTTCATCAATCCATTTCAAGGTCCACCAGCTGATTGCAATATATATGGCCAAAACAAGTTTCATCAAATCAGTCTCCCTCCCACGCTGTCTGATGAAACCGTTATTGAAAATGTGATTCCCACCACACAAGTCAAAGTGTGGAGTCTGCACACAAACAATTGTTTTTCTTATGTATACCCCCCACCCCCACCCCCACACACACACTACCCCTTCCCCAGTCGCACCAGTCATTCACACGGATGCATAACTCTAAAACTGTAGAAACTAAAGACAAGGAAGAGGCAGGCAGGGGAGGCTATTTTGGGAAGAGGTGGGTTTTAAGGCCAGACTTGAAAGAGCTGAGTGTGGAGACTTGACGAAGCGAAAGAGGAAGTTCATTCCAATTGCAAGGTCCAGAGACAGAGAAAGAACGGCGGCCAACAGTCGAGTGTTTGAATCTGGGTATGCATAAACAGAGTGGATCCGAAGCCAAATGTAGTGAGCGAGATGGAGTGTAGAGCTGAAGGCAGCCGCAGAGATAGGAAGGGGCAGTTTTGTGAATACATCTATAACATAGAGTGCTGATCTTGTACTTTATTCGGTGTGAGACAGGGAGCCAGTGGAGATGTTGCAAAAGAGGAGTGATGTGCTCAGATCTTTTCTTTCTGAGGACGAGTCGGGCAGCAGAGTTTTGTATACGCTGAAGGGACTGAATGGATGAAACAAGCAAACCAGACAATAGAGAGTTACAGTAGTCAAGGAGAGAAAGAATGAGAGAAACGACAAGTCTAGAAGTAAAGAATCAGCGAACACGTACAGTTTTTCCAAAGCGTGGACAGCTGTACTGGAGTAAATGACATCACATGCGCCATCGGGGACGCACTGTTTGTAGAAGTTGAAGTGTGTGACGAGCGTGTAGACGTTTCTGTACTGGGACAGGTAACTCGTCTTGTCTGCCACACAGAGAATACAGTTCATAGTGTGTGTGTGTGTGTGTGTGTGTGTGTGTGTGTGCGCGCGCGCGCGCGCGTGTGTGTGTGTGTGTGTGTGTGTTCGTTCGTTCGTTCTTTACTTTAGCGTCTTTTCACTATCAATGATATTAGACGTTAAAATAATATTTAAAAAAAGGGGGGGTGCGGGGGGGGCGAGGGGGGGCATTGGGGGAGAAAGGTGGTATAACTAACATGCAATTACATTTAACAGTAACAATTCAATAATAATAATGATAATAATCAGAAACCATTAACACAATTCTGAAGTGCATTAAAGGAACGTAGAAATAGGGCTATGAACTAATGCCTGTGAAAGTTCGACCATAAGAACCTCGTCAGAAATAACTTTACAAAAATCATCTGCAGAATTATTATTCTCTTTGAAATACTTGGGCAAGAAGGTATGTAACTGCTGGCAGTGAAACAAACAATGATGCAAGCTGAACTGCTTACCATAGATGCATGTAACATTTTTACTATACTTTATCTTCAGCGCATCAAGTTTTATACGGAAGAAAGTAGAGGTTATAAATCTTGTATAGCAAGCTGATGGATTCGGTATCTTTTCTTTGATAATATTCTCGGGGAATAATGTTCCTTTATGTTTTAAAAACTTTAACTTCCATCGGTTATGAAATCGACCCCATGCTGATTTTTCTAACAAAGTGTATGCCTCTTTTACGGAGAGACGGACATGTATTTTTGTCGATTTTTCTGAATCTTGTGTGTGTGTGTGTGTGTGTGTGTGTGTGTGTGTGTTGGTTGGTCATTAATTTAATGCCTGTTCACTAAAGCGATTCTAGATATGGAAAAAAAAGAAGAAAACAAGAGAGGCAAGACCTTCAAGACTCACTTGTGATACACTTAAAAAAAAATCTAATCGTTAAAATGTGTTCTGTATTTGTTATTATAAAGTTTCGCGTTTAAAAAAAAAGAAAAAAAAAAGAAGTCCTAACCAGATTCGAACCTCGCGTATTCGGGTGAGAAGAAACTGCCTTATCAATTACACTATCGTGGCTCCTTAACTGACGTTCTAAAATTTAACATTTGAACATACTTTTTTTAAAGGGCGATAAATCAATTGCGGTATTCGCAGTGAGAACGCTGTTTAAATCATATTATTCTGGTGTATCTTGGACATTCAAAAAATCTTTAAGGGCAATAAAAAATTCTTTTTAATGGCTATTGCCGCAATCACACTGTAACATTTAGCCGTTTTCACTAGATCTAGATAGATGTACAAGTTTAGTTACACCCGCCGGGAATGTAGTACAACACAGTCCATTCAATTTCTCTTTTATGTTCATTATAGTTTTATAGTTTTAAAGTTGATATGAAAATTTAGTATTTTGTTAAACTAATAACATGTAGAGCCAAGTACAAGTACTTCTAAACGTCGTAAGAAGTGAAAAGGACTTCATTTTGAGAAAAGTCAAGACTGGAAATTTTTTCGTTTCATCGTGATGAGTTCAAGGGTATTAACTCGCATGGTTTACAATTTTTAGCTGTGAATTCCGACTGATTCTGTGGATATTTTAATGGCAGTTTGGGGCATAATCCAGTAAGTGATGAGGCGTCCACAAATCTTTTTTTCTGAATAGATATTTAACAGTCTCCTTCTCCAACTTTCATCATCATGGCCTGGCTTCGCTGACGAAGATCTAGGAAGGGCGTTGTCCACGTCTGATGCAGGCACGCTCATGGCTGACAAGGCCAATGCGGGAAAAGCAGAGTCGGCCGCAGCGGTTGCAAGGGAAAGTCTGGTCTGGGTTCGCGGCTGCAGCGTCGTGGTTCTTCCTCCTTCTGCGTTTGTCCTCAAGGCTGGCCCTGCGGTTGTTTTCGAAGGAGGAGACAGCTTGGTGGATGGTGCGTCGCCAGGTCTCTCGATCAGCGGCTACTGCGGACCACTGGCGATGGTCAATGTGACAGGCACCGAGAGCTTTCTTCAAGGAGTCTTTGTATCTCTTCTTGGGTGCTCCTCTGTCACGGTGGCCAGTGGACAGTTCGCCATACAGCGCGATCTTGGGCAGGCGGTGGTCCTCCATCCTGGACACGTGCCCTGCCCAACGTAGCTGGGTCTTTAGCAGCACTGCCTCGATGCTGATAGTCTTTGCCTGCTCCAGGACCTCGACATTTGTGATGTAACTTTACATCACATGTTATTGTGTATTGTCCATTGAATATAGGATTGAACGGGCAGGTCAACAACTTGAAACAAAATGGCGTCGTTTGCGTTCGCGAAGAATATGAGCACGCGCTTTGCATGTGTATAAATATGTGTACACAATTGATTTTTGCCCATGATCTTCAGGGCTCAGCCAACAGATCTGTAAAGGCCACTCGTCGTATTGATTTTAGTATTTTCTGAAAAAGACCACTTGGGCGAATGAACATAGTGAAAGCCCTGTACACTGAGAGCAAAACACAAGCTTTTTATGTATTGAGTATAATTTCAAAATGTAATGTTTAAGATGAGAAAGATCAGTTTAAAGCAAATTAAGTCCCCTAGCATTAATTACAGAGTAATTTCCCTTTTTTACTATCTGCACCAAAACGTTTGCAAAATAAATAAAACTTCCATGCTTAGCAAAAGAAGTTCCTGTTTGAACAAAAAATGATAATAATGACTGCTCTTGTTGTTGTGTCAGAATATCAGATCAAAGTGCCAAGTTTAGAGAATACAAAAAATATAAATATAACAGTAAATGCAGTTTGCATATAATTAGGCTTCATTTTGTGTGTGTGTGTGTGTGTGTGTGTGTGTGTGTGTGTGTGTGTGTGTGTGTGTGCCCATCCCAGAGGTGCAATATTGTTTTAAACAAGATGACTGGAAAGAACTGAATTTTTCCTATTTTTATGCCTAATTTGGTGTCAACTGACAAAGTATTTGCAGAGAAAATGTCAATGTTAAAGTTTACCACGGACACACAGACACACACACAGACAACCGAACACCAGGTTAAAAGATAGACTCACTTTGTTTACACAAGTGAGTCAAAAAGGTGCGTGCAGTGTAGGCCTATGTGTTGAGAACGTGTTCGAACTGTTTACAATTACAAATGTGACAAGAAATCGAAAATTGGACTGGAGGAGGGAACTTGGGGACTGGAAACAAACCAATGAAACCATTAAATTAACCATAAAGCAGTCCGTCTGACGAACGATAAAAACCCCCATGAAATCAGCTAACTGGTAAAAACAAGTAAGAGTCAACTGTCAGAATACTTACAGGTCATGAGCAATTGGGCATTCAGATAAACTAACAAAAAATTCGTAAGTGAACGATGAAGAGTTGATATATTTTCGTAACTGAGTTTTTGGAAAGTATAGGAATCAACTCTTTTAACTTAACACATGAAAGAATATGTGAATTTGTAATTTTCTGTCCACAAAGGCAAACACTATTCCTAGTATATTTTGTTTTGAAGGCATCAGTTTTCCATCTACACATAAGAGTCTGTTTTCCTTACTGACGCAGAACTGAATGTTTATTGTGTCAATGTCAAACTTTGTGTTATTATTTTCATATATTTTAAAGTTATGTTGGAATATATCCCAAGCAAAATTGTCTACAAGAGTATAACATTCTTGTGAAGACAAAGGAAAGTGTGTGTCATTTAGATCTACTATGTTCTTTGCTCCCCTTTTCGTTGCTATGTCAACCTCATCATTGTAGTGAAAAAAAACCTCTGAGACGGTATCCAACAGAACATTATCTCTGCACCTGAAAGAAAGTGAAATAAATAGCTCATTTCTATCATAATTTCTGATCGTGTTTGCAGTTTAAACGATTCAAGAGCTTAAAGAACTGATTTTGAATCAACGCAAAAAAGAACCTGCAGTTTTTTCCGAAGAATGCTTACCAGATCATTAAAGCCACCTGCATTGCAAAAAGTTCAACAGTAAAAACTGATTTGTTTGATCCAATGTGGAATGGTTTCTCCATTTTGGAATCGGGAATTACATGGGCTGAGCCTGCTTTATTTTTAATTGACGAACCATCTGTGTATATTTTCAAATTTGGGTAATTATTTTCAATGTGGCATTTAACATGACTTGCTAGCAGATTTGTATTATTTTCCTTTTTCAAATCAATATGGAGTATGTCAAGCTGTGCTCTTTGGAGTTCCCACACAGGTGTACAGGAGAATGAAGGCTTCGTAGATATTGGTTCCGTAGCGAGATCAATACCAACACCCCACATAATATCAGCAGTATACGTTGCAAGTGTTACTTGAAACGAAACTGATTTTGCTCATTTTGGGAAATCGATGTCTGATCTTATACAAGCTTCAGACTTTATATACTTATTAACCCTACTAGCTGCTTCTTATTAAAAAAAAAATGCTGAGGCAACTTTCCTTTGTTCGTCAAGGGGCAGTAATTTAGCTTCATTATAATTTTATGTACGAATACAAGACGCATGTGTTGGAAGACCAAGCCCAAGTTTTTAAAGCTTTACATCCTGTACTTTGTGGTCTTTTAAGTAGATGTTTTGGTGCACTGAAAAAGACTTCTTGAGCGTATGTTAATTTAGATCTGATACGTGATTTGCAAAGACAGACAAGGCTCCTGTCCCCATGACAGCTTACTAACCACGTTTGAAAAGTTTAGACTTTTCAGACCTTTTGTTAATAGGTATTTGATATGTTAATTCCATGTTAGCTTTGCTGTAAGATACAATCTTGAAAATTTCACTGTTCGTCCAAGAGTGTAAGTCTGTAAAACACACAGTAAGCTTACCTAGCTTTGAAAGATTTATTCAATTTTTTTTAACAGTAATATAATATTTGTTATATCTATTTTTCATATCGTATGGAGGCCAGGTGCAATATGGTGAGCAACTCCAAGCAGACAGCAATATTTGGAGGTACCGAAGGGTGTTTGGCTGCTCCCTGTCTCTGTCTAAAAATAGCTGTCGCAGAAAACAAGTCCGTTCAGGTGAGGACGGCAGCTTGTAAAAATAAGCTTACAAGGAAGCCTGCCACAGCTGATTGACGTCACAAAGTAATGTAAAATGAAATGCAACAGTTCCGGAAATGCAGAATGTTGCGTAATTTTTTGCTTGGGGACATTCCCTGGTTTTTGTTTTTAGTTTAGGTGTTTTTTTCTGGTGTTTTTTTTCGGTTTTTTGGGTTTTTTTTGGTTTTTTTACGGTTCTGTGTATAACAACTCCGATTTTTATTCACTCTCTTCAGATGGTAGAAATAGTTTGCTGGTACTGTGGGCTTTTGAGGCAAGGTGTAGATCTAGTTAGTTTGACGCAGCACCTTTCTTACTCAGGTCAGTAAAATCCTTGATATTTGACTTGCTTCATCAAACATCTCATCCACTGTCTGTGTGGGTGAATGAGCGAGCTCTTATTTAGTATTATTACAAGTAGGCCTACTATAATTAACATATATCAATCCAAATAATATTTTCTGCTTTTCAACAGGAATGAGTATTCCTAGAGCTGAAAGTTGAATGCTTGAAACGGAACAATGCCATCTGAAGATCCCGGAATTTCACTTTTTTTTCAAACACAATGCTTATAGATCTAGATCAAATTGTGTGTGTGCGCACTTGTGTGTGTGTGTGGATGTGCACGGTGTGTGTAAGAGAAGGAGACACAGAGAGAATGTGTGTGTGTGTGTGAGATAGAGCTCACGAGCATGAGTGTGCTTGCATGTGTGAGCGCAGGCACGTGTGTTGTGTGTGTGTGTGTGTGTTTCCGTGAGAGACTGCGAATCGGAATATGTGTATGTGCATGTGTGTATGCGTGTGTTTGTGCGCGCGCGCTCGTGTGTGTGTGTGTATGTGTGTGTGCGTGTGTGATTGTGGGGTGTCACTTTCGACCAGCATTCCATTTGTTTTTCTATCATAATACAGATCTAGATGATAGACCATATCTAGATCTAGAGCAAAGTGTGTGTGCGTGTGTGTGTGTGTGTGTGTGTGTGGAGGGGGATGGAGGGGGTAAGGTAGAGAGGGGTATCGTCACTGTCGACGGGCATAACATTGTTTTTCCGATCTTATTATAAATTTAGATCAACATGTATGTGTGTGCGCGCGCTCGAGTTTGTGTGTGTGTCTGTCTGTGTGTGTGTGAGGTCATCATGAGAGCAGGGCATAAAATGTCACAAGAATTGGGAGTGATGGCCTAGAGGTAACGCGTCCACCTAGGAAGCGAGAAAATTTGAGCGCGCTGGTTCGAATCACGGCTCGGCCGCCGATATTTTCTCCCCCTCCACTAGACCTTGAGTGGTGTCTGGACGCTAGTCATTCGGATGAGACGATAAACCAAGGTTCCGTGTGCAGCATGCACTTAGCGCACGTAAAAGAACCCACGGCAACAAGAGGGTTGTTCCTGGCAAAATTCTATAGAAAAATTCACTTCGATAGGGAAAACAAATGAAACTCCACGCAGGAAAAAATACAAAAAAATGGGTGGCGCTGTATTATAGCGACGCGCTTTCCCTGGAGAGAGCAGCCCGAATTTCACGCAGAGAAATCTGTGATCAAAAGAAATACAAATACAAATCTGGAAAAAATCTACTATCTGTCCTATCCCCCAAAAAAAGAACCCAGCCGCACTAAATGATTACCGTGCTGTTGCCCTGACTTCAGTAGTGATGAAATGCTTTGAAAAAATTATTCTCCGACATCTTCTTTCTTTCACTGAACAGCAGCTTGACTCTCTTCCGTTTGCTTATAAAGCACACAGAAGTACTGACGATGCTATCCTAACTCTCCTTCATAATGCTTTCCTTCATTTGAATAACACGGGATCTTTTGTTCGTATCCTTTTTGTTGACTTCTCTTCTGCTTTTAACACAATACAACCTAATCTTCTTGCCCTCAAACTGCTAGGCATGGATGTTGATCCGAAGCTTACTCTTTGGATAGTAAGTTTTCTTCTCAATAGAACTCAGTCCGTCCACTTTCATTCTGCCCACTCTTCTCTAAAATCTACTTCTACTGGTGCACCCCAAGGTACAGTGCTGTCCCCTGTTCTTTTTACACTGTACACAAATGACTGCAGAGGCACGGAGGAAACTCCTGTCATAAAATATTCGAATGATTCAGCAATTGAAAATCTGTCCAACTCACGCTATTTATTTCAGTGAAATTAAAAAGTTCCGTTCTTGGTGTGAAAAAAACTATCTGGATCTCAACGTATTGAAAACAAAAGAAATGTTAATAGATTTTCGGAAAGACCCCTTGCCTGTAGCTAACCTTGTTATTGATGGTCAAACAGTGGAGAGGGTCAATGAATATAGATATTTAGGGACCATCTTAGACAATAAGCTGACTTTTGACAGAAATGTTGATTCCATTCATAAGAAATGTCAATCTAGAATTTTTTGCTTACAGAAGCTTAGAAATGTTGGTATAAATTAAAATATTCTTCAAAGTTATTATCGATGTTGTATCGAGTCCGTGCTCACAGTTTCATTTATGTGCTGGTATGGAAGTTTGGGAGTGAGGAGTAAGCGTGTTTTGAACGATGTCATGAGTGTATGCAGTAATATTGTGGGAGTGAAACAAGCTAGTATGCAAGAGCTGTATGAAAGTCGAGTGGTTAAAAAAGCAGACAGATAGCAACTGACGACACCCATATTTTAGCAAAGTATTATGAGCTATTGCCATCAGGACGACGCTACAGAACTTTTAAGTTGAAATCCAGAGCTCTGAAGACTTTTATTCCACGTTCAATCCACCTTTTAAATTCTTGAGAACTGTGTGTGTGTGTGTGTGTGTGTGTTTACTGAGCTTAAAAACGTGACAATTGGTTTAATGAATGTGCAATATGTAGGAAGAATAATTTGCAATATACAGGATGAATGTACAATGGAATATGTCTGATGCTAACGTCCATATTCGAAATATATTTCTGTTAATAATTACGATGTAATAATTAATTGCAATGTTTTTAAAAGCGAATATGTGAAATGCTTTTATTTGAGAACATGTTTAATCAAGTAATCCGCGTGTGTGGGGTGGGTGGGTGCGGGTGTGTGCTGATTATCTGGTTGCGGTTTTCCGCAGTTTATCTTTATTCTTATCTTATCTGTCTATTATAATCAATGTGCAGTATAGTAGGCTATGTTTATAATTATATTCAAATAATGTTTCTTAATTCTTTCTGTTTTTACATTAAGAATACTAGTTATTACCTGCAGTGTGTGGATGGATGTATGTATGAGACGGTGCATGTGATATTTTTTACATTTGTATCTTCGTAATATTCGTAAAAGCTGTTGTTGACTTTTACAGTTATGGTCCCCATGTTGTTTACTTGTCTATGTTGTGATAATGCACCTGACCAAATTTATCCAGTTGGAGATAATAAAGTTATTCTTATATTATCTTATCTTATCTTATCTTATTAGACGTCATCTGACTAAGTTTTCTGCCCAAATCCTCATGATCCGACCATAATATTCATGAAATCATGTACTGGAGAGACCACGTGAGCCAGGACAGGACTCAAGATCAACAAGAAGAAGACCGAGCTAATGAAGATCAAGACCACTGCCAAAACACCAGTCACAGTCGGTGGAGAGCCCATCAGGGAGGTGGAGTCTTTCGTCTACTTGGGAAGCGTGGTTGACCGACAGGGAGGCACGGACCGAGACGTCACAGCCAGAATCGGCAAGGCAAGAACAGCTTTCATCATACTAAAGAAGATCTGGGCAATCAGTATGAAAACCAAACTCCGCATCTTCAACTCCAATGGGAAGTCAATTCCGCTCTACAGATGCGAGACATGGCGGACGACACAGACGATGCAGCAGAAGATTCAGACATTCTTCAACACCTGTCTGAGGCGCATCTACAAAATCCGATGACAGGAGAAGATCCGAAATGAAGATCTGTGGGAGCGAGCCGGACAGGAACCAGTGGCCAAGCAGATACTGTGGAGGAAGAGGGGCTGGATCGGACACGTCCTCAGGAAGCCAGCGTCCAGCATCACACGCCAAGCCCTGACCTGGAACCCGCAGGGAAAGAGGAAGAGAGGCCGGCCTCGCAACAGCTGGAGGCGAGACACCGAGGCAGAGCTGAAGCAGCAAAGGACCAACTGGACTGGAATGGCCAGAACAGCCCAGAACAGAGTGCGATGGCGAGGGGTCGTCGATGGCCAATACTCCACCAGGAACGATGGGCATAAGTAATGTACTGGACAGCTGTTGCTTTAAACAAATGGGACAGAAAGAGAGAAGAGCGGAATCCTTCAGTGATGATTTCCTAAGCCAGTCTTGCAAAGGAGGCATCAGAGAACATACTGATGTAAAATTTGAAATGCAGCTGTAAACAACAGGCATTGTTTGACTAATTTTTGGCAAACTTAACTGGTCTAATTCAGTGCTGAACAGTTAATATATGTAGTGTGTGTGTGTGAGGTAGTGGTGAGGAGGGTGGGAGGAGGGGGTATGTGCTTTGGTTCTCTCAAAATTGGATTACTGCAATTATCTTTTGGCCGGCCCTCCCAATTATCTGTTAGACAGACTTCAACGAATTCAGAATAACGCTGCCAGACTCATTTGCAAAGCTTCTAAATTTGACCATATATATATATATATATATATATATATATATATATACATGTATGTATGTATATATTCTCTCTATGTATATATTCTGTCTCTCTGGATATATATATATATATATATATATATATATATATATATATATTCTCTGTCTATGTATATATTCTCTCTCTGTGGATGTGGATATATATATATATTCTCTGTCTATGTATATATTCTCTCTCTGTGGATGTGGATATATATATATATATATATATATATATATATATATGTGTGTGTGTGTGTGTGTGTGTGTGTGTGTGTGTGTGTGTGTTTGACGACCAAAACCAATTATCTATCCAGGCACAGTTCTTACCACTCAGCCTTTTAAACAGACTGTCAAAGTCATTCTTCTCTTGATCCTCATAGATAATTTGGATGGGAAATTCTTCGCCATGCTTGTCGCGTAAATGATCTGTAAACAAACAAAACCAGTGTGTGTGTGTGTGTGTGTGTGTGGTTATAAATAGCGAGATTATCGTTGCTTGTAAGTTGCATGAAAAATGAATAATTATGTTTACAGTTTCTACCAGAATAGCAAAACCATTGAACAACCTCTCTCTCTCTCTCTCTTTCTCTCTCTTTCCCTCCACCTCCCTCTCTCTCAAATACACAAACATAAAAACATAATGAATTCTTCAAATGCCAACAAACTGTTGATATTTCGGAATTCCTTCAGTCAAAACGAATGTACTTCTTTTGGTATGTTGTACACCAGCGGACTATATCTACTTCTTTTTACTCAGGGAGCAAGACTGGAGAGAAACAAGACAACATTTTGTGAATGCTTTGGCTGAATTCAGGCGACACGTCATTGAAAATATTTCGTCATATCAATTTACTATCTTCATAGAGTATAACACCTTGTGTACGCTTTGGCTGAATTCAGGGACAAGTCATTGAAAATATTTCGTCATGTCAATTTACTATCTTCATAGAGTATAACACCTTGTGTATGCTTTGGCTGAATTCAGGCAACAAGTCATTGAAAATATTTCGTCATGTCAACTTTACTATCTTCATAGAGTATAACATCTTGTGTCGCTTTGGCTGAATTCAGGCAACAAGTCGCTGAAAATATTTCGTCATGTCAAATTTACTATCTTCATAGAGTATAACATCTTGTGTTTGCTTTGGCTGAATTCAGGCGACATGTCATTGAAAATTTTTCTTCATGTCAACTTTACTATCTTCATAAAGTATAACACCTTGTGTACGCTTTGGCTGAATTCAGGCAACAAGTCATTGAAAATATTTTGTCATGTCAACTTTACTATCTTCATAGAGTATAACATATTGTGTACGCTTTGGCTGAATTCAGGCAACAAGTCATTGAAAATATTTTGTCATGTCAACTTTACTATCTTCATAGAGTATAACATCTTGTGTACGCTTTGGCTGAATTCAGGCAACAAGTCATTGAAAATATTTTGTCATGTCAACTTTACTATCTTCATAGAGTATAACATCTTGTGTACGCTTTGGCTGAATTCAGGCGACAAGTCATTGAAAATATTTCGTCATGTCAACTTTACTATCTTCATAGAGTATAACATCTTGTGTATGCTCTGGCTGAATTCAGGCAACAAGTCGTTGAAAATATTTCGTCATGTCAACTTTACTATCTTCATAGAGTATAACATCTTGTGTCGCTTTGGCTGAATTCAGGCGACAAGTCATTGAAAATATTTCGTCATGTCAACTTTACTATCTTCATAGAGTATAACATCTTGTGTACGCTTTGGCTGAATTCAGGCGACAAGTCATTGAAAATATTTCGTCATGTCAACTTTGCTATCTTCATAGAGTATAACATCTTGTGTACGCTTTGGCTGAATTCAGGCGACAAGTTATTGAAAATTTTTTGTCATGTCAACTTTACTATCTTCATAGAGTATAACATCTTGTGTATGCTTTGGCTGAATTCAGGTGACAAGTCGCTGAAAATATTTCGTCATGTCAACTTTACTATCTTCATAGAGTATAACATCTTGTGTATGTTTTGGCTGAATTCAGGCAACAAGTCGCTGAAAATATTTCGTCATGTCAACTTTACTATCTTCATAAAGTATAACATCTTGTGTATGCTTTGGCTGAATTCAGGCGACAAGTTATTGAAAATTTTTTGTCATGTCAACTTTACTATCTTCATAGAGTATAACATCTTCTGTACGCTGTGGCTGAATTCAGGCGACAAGTCAACGAAAATATTTCGTCATGTCAACTTTACTATCTTCACAGAGTATAATATCTTGTGTATGCTTTGGCTGAATTCAGGCGACAAGTCATTGAAAATTTTTCGTCATGTCAACTTTACTATCTTCATTGAGTATAACACCTTGTGTACGCTTTGGCTGAATTCAGGCGACAAGTCATTGAAAATTTTTCGTCATGTCAACTTTACTATCTTCATAGAGTATAACATCTTGTGTACGCTTTGACTGAATTCAGGCAACAAGTCATTGAAAATATTTCGTCATGTCAACTTTACTATCTTCATAGAGAATAACACCTTGTGTACGCTTTGGCTGAATTCAGATGACAAGTCACTGAAAATATTTCGTCATGTCAACTTTACTATCTTCATAGAGTATAACACCTTGTGTACGCTTTGGCTGAATTCATGCAGCAAGTCATTGAAAATATTTCGTCATGTCAACTTTACTATCTTCATAGAGAAATTCACATGCCGTCGTGCTGCTCATGAGCACAATACAAACATAAAAATTAATGTGCATATAAAAGTCATGTACGTGTTCAAACAATCAAGAGTTTACATAGACGTACATTACACCAACATCTAAGAATGTTTTACATATTAAGAACACTTAGCAATATGAACTCAATACTTTAAGACACGTGGAGATACATTTGTTTTAAAATCAGGAAGCATATATGCTATTACATTGACGTAGGGCTAGTATTTGTCTTACGTCTATTGAATGGGCATTTTCTTAATCTTCAGATTTTATGATAAAATGTCAGTGCTTTTAATTGACATACTTGTAGGGATACTTGTTTGAACGTTCAAAACGATCACATGAAATTATACTGACATATCACAAAATGTTTTACATATTCTAAGAGCACTAAGCTGTCAAATAACAACCCAATCATCTTAAAACAGTTTTAGCATGTCAAAGAGCAGTTAAGAATCTCTCTCTCTCTGTTTTTTTTTCTTTTCCATCTTTAGATCTTTACTCACATTTCCTTAATATGTACATCTACATTCACGCCCCCAGCCCCACCATAACCCAATGTGTTTGAATGTGTGTGTAAGTGAGTGAATGAGTGAGAGAGAGAGAGAGAGAGACAGAGAGAGAGAGAGAGAGAGAGAGAGAGAGAGAAGGGGCAGAAAGGAAAAGGTGGGGGGGTGGACAATTATGATTATGAACATTAACAGGTCCGCACTGCAGTCCAGACGACCAACAATACTCACGGATGACACTGCTGACCAGAGGCATGGAGGCATATCCATCACTAGTTCCATAGTCTGCGAATGTGAAGACCCCCTTCGTGTTCACTGGTAACAAGTCTGTAGAGTGCACAGATGTAAGGGGTGGTGGTGGTGGTAATGCATTCATCATAATATCAAACACACTTACAGACCAGCCACGCATGTACAACTCTATTTCATGGAGATGAAAGATTCAAGTTATAAACAAATGTAAGTACTAAGCTGAAGAAACTGTGGACTGGAAAGACTGAAGAGTAGGGTGGTGGTTGTTGTTTAGTTAGTTAGTTAAATAGTTGGTTGATTAATTAATTAGTTGGTTGGTTGGTCGGTTAGTTAGTTGGTTGGTTGGTTTGTTGGTCAGTTATTTATTTAGTTAGTTGGTTGGTTACTTAGTTACCCAGTTATTGTTTCTTTTTTCTTTCTTTTTTTTTCGGGGTAGGGTGGTGCGGGGAGGGAGGTATTTTGGAAAGAGGTAGTTTTGAAGTCCAGACTTGAAAGACCTGTGTGCAGAAATGTCACTAGATGAAGGGGTTAGCTCAAACCAAGCACAAGGTCCAGGGACAGAGAAAGAGCAGTGGCCGACGGTTGAGTGTTTGAACCTGGGAACGCCGAAACATTCACCAAGCAAGCCACACGCTCACTAAGCAGTCTACACACTGACCAAGCTAGCCACATAATCAACGAGCAAACTACACTCTCACCAAGCAAGCCTCACACTCACTAAGCAAGAAAGCCACATACTCATCAAGCTAGTCATACTCTCAGCACACAAGCTCCACACTCAACCAACAAGCTGCACACTCACCAAGTAATATACACATTCGCCAAACAAGCTTCTCACTCACCAAGCAATCCACACATTGGCCAAGCAAGTCATACACTTACCAATCAAGAACACGCGCTCACCAAGCAATCCACACATTGGCCAAGCAAGTCATACACTTACCAATCAAGAACACACGCTCACCAAGCCCCATACTCCACCAACAAGCTGATCACTCACCAAGCAATCCACACATTGGCCAAGCAAGCGACACGCTCACCAAGAAAGACACACACTGACCAGTGAATGTCGAGAAGGAGTCGAAGCAGGACTGAACAACCTGTCTCGTCTGTTGCCCGAGCATGTTGCTGAAGTGACCACTGCCCAGTTCCCAGAACGGCACGTGGAAATCGTCCCCATGACTTGGATCTGTGGACAAACCACATCAGTTGTGTTGTGTTGTGCTGTGTTGCGTTGCGTTGCGTTGCGTTGCGTTGCGTTGCGTTGCATTGTATTGTATTGCGTGAGGGAAAGGTGGTGTGAGAAACTGTTTTCCTTAAGTAAATAAATAAACTAATAAATAAATAAACAACAAGTAAATTAATCAATTAATTGATTATATACAGATAGATAGATAAATACACAATATAGGTAAATATAAAAGATTGACAAAATGAATAATAGTTTGTTTTTTTTCCATCAGAATAAATATATAAGCAAAAATGTGAATTTGAAAAAAAAAAAAAAAAAAAAGTAAAAGGGCCATTTCAAAACAAGGCCCTGTAGATAAGTTACTATTGATTGACATCGTGGGATTCTTTATTTCAAAACAAGGCCCTATGGATAAGTTAGTATTGATTGCCACAATTGGATTATAAGTTAGTATTGATTGACATAGTGGGATTATAAGTTAGTATTGATTGACATAGTGGGATTCGTTATCTCAAAACAAGGCCCTGTTTATTGACTGACTCACTGACTGACAGATTGCCTGGTTGATTAATTGATTGTTGAGATCGGGTATGGTGCCAGGGCGGGGAGGGGGAGGGGGCTGTTTCCCAAGAATTGGCTCTGTTGATAGATAGTTGATTGATGGATGGATTGACTGACTGATTGATTGATCAGTTGATTGTAGTCATCGTTGTCAGCAGTGTATTCAAACTTGTCAGAAACTCGATATTCAAATCCAAATTCTGTATTGAATCCATGGTAACAACATCATTCCCAGCACTAAACATTCTCGCTCTGATAAATATCCACAAGAAGTATTGATGACAGTGCAAATAACGTACCGAAAGCAATAGAATCAGAGGAAAAATAAGTTTAAACAATTCTAAGTTATCTCAAGAGCAGAAATTGAACAAACCTTCTGTAAAACATACACTGGAGACACAAAGTTCTGCAGTAGAAAACATACTATAAAATATATACATTCTGGAACAGTTCTTGAGTGGTTAGACAAATGAACTTCCAGTTTGAGGGTCTTGTGTTGGAATTCTATAAGCGCTTGGTGGATTAAAGGTAGGGGTGGGATCGACAGCCCAGGTCAACTTACATGTAGATCTGCTGGCTCTGCTGAAAACTCTAAGATCGGGTACACACGTTAAAGACACAATAATCCATGTCAGGAATCGGTGGGTTATGGTAAAAAAAAAAATCCAAAGAATAACACACACACACACACACACACACACACACAAAGAAAAAAAGAAAAGAAAAAAAAGAACTTATCGTTAGCCATAAACCAAACGTATCGACAAATAGATGCTGGTCATGTAACAGAAAATAAAAGATGAAGAATATTAAATATCAAAAGTAAAACTTCCACCCCCTCCCTAAACTATGACTCACTGTTCCAGAACTCAACAGATATATCAAGTCAAGATCAACTTGTGCAACATGAGAATGAGACTCACAGAGCAACACGTTCAACAATTATTTATAACTTTAGTGAAAAAGATATGCTTTCATAATACTCTCCACCGATACGATCTTCTGTATGTGTGATGATATCATGTATCTTTCTGACCAAATACACCTACCTGTATCAGTCGTTCTGTTCATGATTTCAGTGAGGACTGTCGCACGTTGTAATGAACACAGCACTTTGAAATGAAACACGTATTTATATATGTGACGCGTGTGACACTTCTGGGATCCTGACCTACCTTTAGATATAGCCACGGGCACCAGTTGATCCAATACTTACTGATCACCTCCTCCTGCTTCTCCAGCTTCTTTGTCTCTCTCTCTCTCTCTCTCTCTCTCTCTCTCTCTGTGTGTGTGTGTGTGTGTGTGTGTGTGTGTGTCATTTTTTGGAGTCTATAATCACAGACTGACGTGAGTTTATAGTTGAGCCAACAGCAAAGTGAGAGCTGTATTATCAATGGTTCCTCCATTGCAATGGGAAATCATTTACAGCACAGACTTTTGTGAAGGACTATGACTCTCAAACTAAAAGGCAAAATTGCACTGGCTCTCAGGGCTGCAGCCTTGGGGGGCTATTGGCTGAGAGAGTGGGGATGAAATTTGTGCAAGACACTCCCCGCTATAATCAAATTCTAGCCGAGATAGTCGGGAAAGCATTTACCTCCTCTGTTGTTCTGATGGTCATAGTCGAACATTGCATACATGTATGAACATGATTGTCGTTTTGGTCATGCATGCAGGTATTATAATTATGTGCATGTTCTTGTTTGTGTATGTGTGTGTTTGAGTGTGTTTGAATGTTCTGTATGTGTTGCCACAACCCTTTCTTGTTTTTGTGAATTCTTTGCTTTTTTTTCTTCAGCTTGGGGGCTGGATATATATATATATATATATATATATATATATATATATATATATAGAGAGAGAGAGAGAGAGAGAGAGAGAGAGAGAGAGATGCTCATGGCACTTCCCACGTTGAAAACACAAAAACAACAACAGAAACAAAAACAAAAAGAAAAACACTCGTTCGTTCGTTCTCTTTATCTGTTTCTTCTGTCTCTGATCCCTGTCTGTCTCTCCTTCTCTCTCTCTCGAAACTTGCTATATGTATTATGAATTGTTTACATACCCCTTCAGTAGGGGTAATGGCCTGTAATGAATAAATCATCCGTATCCGTATCTCTCTTCAACCTTCATCACTGACTGTCCATTGCCAAACGATTCACCTTTATTTTGCATATCCTTTTTTCTCTGAAATAATAAGCTCTGTAGTGATGCTCTGAATGTGAGTAAGTTGTCTGTATGAACTACGTCTCTCCGAAAATTCTTATTTGCTCTTTTTCTCAGTTTCCTTTCTTTTCTTTTTTGTTTCATTTCATTTATCTATTTATCTATTTTTCTATTTATTTATTTATTTATTTATTTATTTATTCATTCATTCATTAACTCACTCATTCATTTATTTATCCATTCATTTGTTTCATTATTTTATATTTTCTGTTTATATATGTATCAATATGTTTCTCGATCCATCATCAACATGGGTTGGGGACAGTGTGAGAGGGGACAAGAGCATTCACAATATTCTTTCAGAGAGCCTCAGGACTCAAGACGATAGTGATTGTCATAACTCCATTGGCTGGTCTTGTGTGTGTGTGTGTGCTTTCCTGCGTCAAACTATTATTAATTAACAATGACGTCGCAACAGCTGTTCCTCCTTCATGTGTGGGCTTGCACAAAGCAAAAGAAATTATGTGCGGTACAGTAAAATACAACATAACGCAATGTGATAAAATATTTTGATCATTTTGTTGTTGTTGCTAACGCGACGTTTCATCACCCTTCCCTTGGTGATTCCCCTCTCTCTCTCTCTCTCTCTGTACTTTTAACTCTTTCCATACGAACGGCGAAAGAGACGACGTTAACAGCGTTTCACCCCATCATCAAAATATTGCAAGCGGAAGGCTCTTATACTGAAGACGTGAATGTTGACAAAGAATACCACAATTCTGACGACAGACGCTAAAGGTTGGGTCATTCAGACACCCACTGGACATCCGAGGGGTCTGTGTAGAGGAGAAGAGAGGACTGGCCGTACTGAGTGAGTTAAGCTAATGACAAAGTGCCAAAGTGTTTTAAAGCTCTTATTAGTTTATGTTGTTTCAATTCTGTTTTTGTTGTTTGTTTTTGACTCACTTGTGTAAATAAAGTGAGCCTATGTTTTAACCCGGCGTTTGGTTGTCTGTATGTATGTGTGTGTGTGAGAGAGAGAGAGAGAGAGAGAGAGAACGTGTCTGTGGTAAACTTTAACATTGATATTTTCTCTGCAAATACTTTGTCAGTTGACACCAAATTTGGAATAAAAATAGGAAAAATTCAGTTCTTTCCAATCATCTTGTTTAAAACAATATTGCACCTTTGGGATGAGCACAAAAAAAATCAAATTTTAAAAAAGCCAAATTTTATGCAAAATGAATTTACTGTGTTTTTTTGTTGTTGTTGTTGTTTTTTGTTTTTTTTGTCTTTTTTTTTTTAATTCTATAGACTGGCACTTTGATCTGATATTCGACACAACAAAAAGAGCAGTCATTTTTATCATTTTTTGTTCAAACAGGAACTTCTTTTGCTAAGCATGGAAGTTATATTTCTGGTGCATGTCTTTGGTGCAGATAGTAAAAAAGGGAAATTAATCTGTAATTAATGCTTGGGGGGTTAATTTGCTTTAAATTCATCTTTATCATCTTAAACATTACCTTTTGAAATTATACTCAATACATAAAAAAGCTTGTGTGTTTTACTCTCAGTGTACAGGGCTTTCACTATGTTCATTCGCCCAAGTGGTCTTTTTCAGAAAATGCTAAAATCAATACTATGAGTGGACTTTATAGATCTGTTGGCTGAGCCCTGAAGGTCATGGGCAAAAATCAATTCTGTACACATATTTATACATATTCAAAGCGCGTGCTCATATTCCTCGCGAACGCGAACGACGCCATTTTGTTTCAAGTTGTTGACCTGCCCGTTCAATCCTACATTCAATTGGCAATACACGACAACATGTGATGCAAAGTTGGAGAAGGAGACCATTAAATATTTATTCAGAGAAAGATTTGTGAACGCCTCATCATTTTCTGGATTATGCCCCAAACTGCCATAAAAATATCAACAAAATCAGTCGGAATTCACAGTTAAAACTAATAAACCAGTCTTGACTTTTCTCAAAATGAAGTCCTTTTCACTTCATACGACGTTTAGAAGTACTTGTACTTGGCTCTACATGTTCTTAGTTTAACAGAATACTCAATTTTCATATCAACTTTAAAACTATAAAACTAGAATGAACATAAAAGAGAAATTGAATCGACCCTGTCGTACATTCTTGTACTAAACTTGATCCAGAGAAAACGTGCAGTGTGATTGCGGCGATAGCCACGTCTCCTTTACCGCGGAATTAAAAAGATTACTCAAAAAGAATTTTTTTATTGCCCCAAAAGATTTTTTGAATGCCCAAGATACACCAGAATAATATTTAAACAGCGTTCTCACTGCGAATACCGCAATAGATTTGTCGCCCTTAAAAAAGCATATTTAAATGTTAAATTTGTGAACGTCAGCGAAGGAGCATCGATAGTGTATTGGGTAAGACAGTTTCTTCTCACCCGAGCACGTTGGGTTCGAATCTGCCGTCAGGACTTTTTTCTGTCTCTGTCTTTTTTTTTTACCCGAAGCTTTAAAGCTTTATAACAAATACAGAACACATTTTAATGATTAGATTTCTTTTTAAGTGTATCACAAGTGAGTCTTGAAGGCCTTGCCTCTCTTTTCTTTTTGTTACAACTGATTCCTCTCTCACCCTAGTGCAGCGCGATCCATATGTGTATAGACATGTATATATTTTCTGTCTGCAAATGTATTTGTGTCTCGGTTAAAGCGGCGTTTGGAAATATAAATCTTGACAGGGACATCCCTTTCGTACCCATGGGTTCTTTTACGTGCGCAAAGTGCATGCTGTACACGGGACCTTGCTTTATTGTCTCATCTGAATGACTTAACACCTAGACCACCACTCAGGGTCTAGAGGAGAGGGAGACAATACTGACGTGTGGGACTGGAAACCGTGCGCTCAATCATCTCGCTTCCCAGATGGACGCATTTCCACAAGACCACCACTCCACTATGTATGTAGGCATAGAGGACAAAGAGGGTGGGCGGAGGGTTCACTAGCAGAGATGCTGGATATAGTTGATGATGGAGTCTCCCGTCGGTCCGACGGATGAGTAGGCAGGCAGGCTTATCTGTCGGCGTGGGTCCTCATATGGGAGAAGAGGCCGATTCTGGATGCACAGCACTTCCTACAGGTGTTGCACGGGAAAACATCTCCAGAAGTTGAGCCCTGCTTCCTTCGCTCACGCTTCTCCTTAATAGCCAGCGTTCTCTTGTTTTCAAACGTCTTTATGCCACTGGAGCACAGCATCCTCCAGCGAGAGCGGTCAAGGGCATCAGTTTCCCAGGAAGCGATGTCTATGTCACAGGATTTGAGATTTGTCTTCAAGGTGTCCTTGAAGCGCTTGCAGGGTCTTCCAAGCTCACGGATATAGTTAAATGGTGTGTATATACACACCAGCTAATCAGCGCGCGGGCGTGTGTGTGTGTGTGTGTGTGTGTGTGTGTGTGTGTGTGTGCGCGCAGGCGCAGAGGAGGAGGAAGGAGAGCGGGGTCCATGTGTGTTGTTTTTTCTTCTTTCATTTTTCAGGTTTTCTAAATGTTTTCTTCTTTTTTTTCTTTTTTTTTCAAATCTCATGATTAAAGGATGTGCATGTATGAAGTGTGTCCATTGTGTCCATGTTATGAATTCTTTATTATCAAGTGTCCACCCTCCCCCAATCCAACATCACCACCACCACCATGTGTCATCAACAACAACAGGAACACCACACATTCCTTCATTCATTCACTCCTGTATGACAATGGGTCTCACAGACAGACTGACAGACACACATACAAACACGCGCGGACGCGTGTCGACGCGCACAAAGAAAGAGAGAGAGACAAGACAAACAAGACAAGACAAAATCTTTATTATCGAGGGTAATAGATAAGCAAGTAACATGCTTTTTTACATCCAGCCCTCGCCCTAAAGAGGGAATAAAGCTAAAAAAGCGAAAATGAGCACAAAATCAAAACACAATCAAAATATACCATTATTTCACAATTCAAAGCCATTCCACAAAAGGAAGAAGAAGAGAAGAAAAGAAAAAAAAAATCATGAAATACACACACACACACACACACACACACACACACACACACACACACACACACACACACACACACAAATGCATCCACTCAAGAGAGAGTGAGAGGGAACTCACAATTGTCGAAAGCAATGTTGGATTTCAGGTGACGTCAATTTTTGTGAATAGGTACATTTTTAGATTTTGCTTAAAGTTGTTGTGGTTAGTAATATTTTTTAAACGTGGTGGTAAATTATTCCAATACGTTCCCCCGCTGTAAGTTAGGCTGGACTTAAAAAGATCAAGATTTGGACGAGGTATATGCAACTTATGTACATGTCTTATGTTATTTACTGGGAAGTTATTTATAATTGAAGGAGGTGCGTAGCCGCTTACTATTTTGTGCATAAAAACAGCCTTATTATATTCTAGTTTTAGCTCCAGTGGGAGGATATCAAGTGACCTATAATCATTAGGAGTTAATGAACTTGACTTTAATAAAACTAATTTCAAAGCACGTTTGTATAATCTAACAAGAGGTTTTAGAGTATTAGCGCTAGTAGAATCCCACAAAGTAGAAGCATAATCTATTATCGACTGTATATGAGCATTAAAGAATTGTTTACGGGCATGTGTATTTAGAAAGTGTTTTATTTTTGATAACTGGAATACTTTTTGAGACATCCTTTTACATAAATAAGTAATATGTTCAGACCATGATAAATCATTATCGATAACTACACCTAAAACTTTGTGTGATTTGACTTCTTCAATTCTAACATTGGAAATGAAAATATTGAAAACATTTGTTGGCATTATCTGGCGTTTCTGTCGAGTTGTTACAGACATGCATTTAGTTTTTTGAGCATTGAGAGACATATGGTTATGTTCTGTCCAATTAACTAATCTGTTCACACTGTCTTGTAAATTGGATGTCAGAACTTTAATGCATGTGTGGTCGGAGTGTATGGAGTTGTCATCGGCAAACAATTCACAATTAGATTTGATATAAAGAGGCAAATCATTAATGTACAAGGAGAAAAGAAGGGGGGCCAAGAATTGATCCTTGTGGTACACCATACCTTATTTCTTGAAAAGTTGATTTGGAAGATTTGATGCAGACCAGTTGTTGTCGATCTGATAAGAAGGAAGAAAGAAATTGTAAAGTATTCTTAGCTAAGCCATAACAAGCAAGTTTCTTAAGGAGAATAGAGTGATTTATTACGTCAAAGGCTTTAGCAAAATCAACGAAGACAACACCTGTGAATGTACCATTATTTATATTTAAGAGCCATCTATCTATCATTTGTGTCAGAGCAGTATGACAAGAATGGTTTTCTCTAAAACCTGACTGTACTGGGTGAATCAATTGATATTTGTTTAAGTGACACAGTATATGTTTTTGGATATGCTTTTCAAGTGGTTTTGAAAGAACCAATAGTATAGATATAGGCCTGTAGTTAGAAGGATCAGAAGGATCACCTGATTTGAAGAGTGGAAAAACTTTAGCCTGTTTGAAACATACGGGAAAATAGTTTTTATCAATGCAGAGATTATAAATGTAGGTAAGAGACTCTGTTACTACTGGTGCCGAAATCTTCATGATTTTGCTATCCAGTTCATGTATATCTTTGGTATTTGACTGTTTCATGGACATTAGAGAGGCAAAAACTTCTGGAACTGATAAATAAGGGATAAAAACTTTTGAATTTATATTTTTGGATTGACAGTAATCAGTTACCAGTTCTAAATCATTATATTTCCATCTATCATTAGTAATTAACTTTTCAGCTATATTTACAAAATGGTTGTTAATTGTATCTGGGGTTATATCATTAGTATTATTTTGTGATTTAGTATAGTGCTTGTTGGTTAGTCTGTTAATGGCATCCCAAATAGATCTTGAGTCTTTTTTGTTAGTCACTTTCTGTTGGTAATACTTGTGCATAGCTTTTCGTTGCATTGAATTCACTTTATTCCTTTTTTTAACATATTCTTCTTGATTTACTGGTTTTAGAAGATCCCTAAGGTGCATTTCATTTTTTATTTCTTTAGAAATCCATGGAGGTAACATACGGTGTTTCACTCGTTTAGTCCTGATTGGTGCGTGCTTACTATAAATATTACTAAAGGTTTTTATCCAAAAATCTAAAGCATTTTCAGGATCGGTGTATTGATAGACATGAGAAAGTGGAGAAGAAAGTAAATCATGCAAAAAAGTATCTGTGTTAAAGTTGTTGAAACATCTATATTCAATGGTTTTGTGACTTGCTTTTGGAATTTTAATACCTTTTCTTTTCCAGGTGATGCAAACAGGTTAGTGATCGCTACATCCAGTGACTGGAGAACATATTTCTACAATATTTTGTTTACATGAAACATAAATGTGATCAATGAGGGTACTGGAACTAGGGGTTACTCGTGTTGGTTTATCGATAAGTTGTTCCAAACTGTATGCTGTATATATCTGATTCCATTGCAGCTGAGGTTTTAATAGATTAATGTTAAAGTCACCGAACATAATAATTTCTTTATCTTCAAGCATGGCAGCATCCATCATTGAAATAAAATCATCAAACCAATTCACTCTTTCAGCCAGGTTTCTGTAAATAAATCCAATAAGTAGCGGACTGATATGTTTTATTTTAATTTCTAACCATATGGATTCAATGTCGAACTGATCTAAACTCATTTTTCGCTTTAATGTGATTGCTTGACTGTAATACACTAACAGACCTGTTTCCTTTGAAGCTTTTGGATCAAGGCGGAGTATCTTATAACCTGGGATAGTTACATCAGAGTCACATATGCGATCAGATAAACGTGATTCTGAGAAACAAAACAAATGAAAAGGATTTCCGGAATTTTCTAAGATCAATGATATGTCATTCAATTTATTTAATGCGTGATTGACATTTAGATAACCTATGCGCAGTCCTTCTTTAGAAGGCCAAGTACAGAGTGTATGCATATTCTTAAGTGGTGATGCAAAACCAATAACTGAACACTCCAGGTTCCAGGTTTTGAAAAAAATAAATAAAATAAAAAGATAAAGGTTGTTTAACGAAAATCACAAGGTGTTTGAACAATTGCATAAAGTTAAGCAATAACACACACATTCAAATACACGCGTGTACAATATTAAAAATAAATTACATATATAAATTACAAATGAAGTAATGTGGGCACTTAAGAGGACAGAGTCCAATTCAGAGAGAAAAGAACCAAAACAACAACAACAAGAGCAAAACCCCCAAAATTCAAATACTGTAATAATTACCAAACATGAAATACAAAATTTTAAAGTTATATTTAGAAACGACAAAATTAAGTCATAAGTAATTCAAAATATTACCAGAATGCGCATTGAATTCAACCAAGACTCAAATGTCCTGAGAACAGAAGAGAGGTTAATCAATCCGTAAGAACAAGGAATTGCAGCGACACCGCTGTACGGAATAGAAGAGGAGAAGGAAGAGGGGAAGAAGAAGATGATGAAGAAAAGGCTGAAGAGTAGAAGACAGCGACACACTATTTGTTCAGCGCAATATGATAGGGGAATAAAGAAAGA
This sequence comes from Babylonia areolata, assembly GCF_041734735.1. NCBI lineage: Eukaryota > Metazoa > Mollusca > Gastropoda > Neogastropoda > Buccinidae > Babylonia > Babylonia areolata. Next base: position 13,005,693 of record NC_134892.1, on the reverse strand, counting down.
ATACCACAAGTGAAAACAGTAACAGAGAGACAGAAACAGAGATCAGAGAGAGAGAGGGAGAGAGAGAGAAAGAGACAGAAACAGAGATCACAGAGAGAGAGAGAGAGAGAGAGAGAGAGAGAGAGAGAGAGCAATATGAGCGCGAGAAAATGTAATGAAATATGAAAAGAAAGCAACAAAGACGCGAAGTAAAAACTAACAAAAAACAAGAGAGGCAAGGCCTTCAACGCTTGGGATACACACCTCAATCGAACACAGGAATCACGAAAAAAAAAGAACATTTACATATTCTGTTCAAAACCAACCACTATACCCTGTTAATCGAAAATGAACAATCGAAGTTCTATCATTGAACTTTGACCTCTGACCCTGTCTTTTTACATAGATTTTGTTCTTACCATGACCAATCACTGTACCAAATCTGTAGATTTTATCCAAATCTTCTCTATCTTTAAAACAAACTTTACCTGTCAGTATCATATCCCATGTCGCGATATTGAATTTCTTCAGGGATCTTGCTGTTCCCATTACGAGTCACACTATCACGTTTGACATAGAAAAGAAAAGAAAAGGAAATTCAGCTTCTGTCCAGCCTTTTCTATTTCACGAAATAATGACCATGACAGTTGACTCATCACCCTGCCTACCTTATCACCATGAAGCGAATGACTTCAAAGTAGTGTTCACACCTGCCATCCTACAAAGCTTGTTCTTGTACCACTTGTGGAAGCTGAGAAAATTCAAATGTGAATGTTTACAACGGACACACGTTCACACACATGAAAAAAAACAAACAAACAAACAACAAAAAACAAAAAAACCACCCAAAAAACAACAACAAAAAACAAACAAAAAAACAACAACAACCGAAAACAAGAACTAAAACAAAGAAACAATTCATCAGTGTCTGACATCACGGAAACTGCTGTAACAGTCAGCAAATACAATGAAGAACAAATGAATGAATGAGGAGACCAAGTGAACAGAAAAACTGATAAGCAGAACAGCTGAATAGAAAAAAAGAAGAAAAAAAAAAAAGAAAGAACGAGAATAGGCAGAAGTCAAACTAAGTTTTGACAAGTGAACACCTTCACACACATGCATTTCACTCCCCCCCGCCCCACACACCCCTCCCTTCTATACCTATCCATCCTCCCCCTCTCCTCTAAATATACATTTCCTGAATGATACCAAGAGACAGATAAACACATAATGAGAGAGAGACAGAGACAGAGAGAGAGAGAGATTCTTATTCTTGTAGCTAAAAGTCCAGCCGACCGCATCAGGGCTGTCAAACCATACAACTGCTCAACCGCGTCAACACAAAACTGTCACATCTACAGAAAAAAACCCCCAAAAACACTACTACAGACCCACCCACAAAACAGTTCATGACACAGTATCCCAACCATTAGAATTTGCTCCTTATGGCAAATATGACTGGGCCATGCTGAGGAAACCAACCATTCTGCTTGATTTATCATTCCATATTACCAAAACAAAAAACAAAAACAACAACAACAAAAATCGTAAAAAAGGAAAAAAACCAAACAACAACAAACAAAACAAACAATACTTCAAAACAAAACAAAACAAAACAAAACAAAAAAACAACAAAAATGTCAATAAAATCCATGGGCATGCATTAATTTTGAAGGTTTTTAAATTTCCTGATAATAAAATGTCTTTGAACTGTATTCATTGTCATTTTGGTATATTTTCAGGACTCATTCACCAGTCCTGTTTTGCCTACTCTCTTTGTGTGTGTGTGTGTGTGTGTGTCTCTCTCTCTCTCTCTCTCTCTCTCTCTCTCTCTCTCTCTCTCTATATATATATATATATATATATATTATAATGATTATAATTATGCACGTGCGCGCGCGCGTGTGTGTTATAAACTTATGTTCTTCATAGTTCTTTCTCCCTAATCCTCAATGTCTCAATTCCAAACACAGTTTCCCCTTTCGTTCTTGTTCTTGTTACTTATAGTCCAGTCGCCCGCACAGGGCCATATCAGGACAGTCAAACCATACTCAACCGCCTCAACACAAAACTCACATTTACAAAAAGAAAGAAAAAAACACATACTAAGACAAACCCATAAAATACAGTTCATGCTACAGTATCCCAACCATTTTTTAGCTCCTTGTGGCAAATAAGACAAGGCCATGCTGAAGACGCCAGTCATTCCGCTTAACTTGATTTCCTCAGATTACAAAAAATCGTGAAACAAAAAGGACAAAACAATACCTCAAAGCCAAACAAAAATACCTAGAAAGGCCATATAGACAAATAACACTGCAGACTGGACACCCAGTGCAGTTACTGTGACTGAGAGTCTCGTGTCCATTACCTGACGGAACGTAGTCGTCTTGTCAATTACCTGACGGGGAGTCTGGTGTCATGACAGAGAGTCTGGTGTCAATTACCTGACGGAGAGTCTGGTGTCAATTACCTGACGGAGAGTCTGGTGTCAGGTCAGAGAGTGTGGTGTCAATTACCTGACGGAGAGTCTCGTGTCAATTACCTGATGGAGAGTCTGGTGTCAATTACCTGACGGAGAGTGTGGTGTCAATTACCTGACGGAGAGTGTGGTGTCAATTACCTGACGGGGAGTCTGGTGTCAGGTCAGAGAGTGTGGTGTCAATTACCTGACGGAGAGTGTGGTGTCAGGTCAGAGAGTGTGGTGTCAATTACCTGACGGAGAGTGTGGTGTCAGGTCAGAGAGTCTGGTGTCAATTACCTGACGGAGAGTCTGGTGTCAATTACCTGACGGAGAGTGTGGTGTCAGGTCAGAGAGTCTGGTGTCAATTACCTGACGGAGAGTCTGGTGTCAATTACCTGACGGAGAGTCATCGTGTCAATTACCTGACGGAGAGTCTGGTGTCAATTACCTGACGGAGAGTGTGGTGTCAGGTCAGAGAGTCTGGTGTCAATTACCTGACGGAGAGTCTGGTGTCAATTACCTGACGGAGAGTGTGGTGTCAGGTCAGAGAGTCTGGTGTCAATTACCTGACGGAGAGTCTGGTGTCAGGTCAGAGAGTCTGGTGTCAATTACCTGACGGAGAGTGTGGTGTCAATTACCTGACGGAGAGTCTGGTGTCAGGTCAGAGAGTGTGGTGTCAATTACCTGACGGAGAGTGTGGTGTCAATTACCTGACGGAGAGTCTGGTGTCAGGTCAGAGAGTGTGGTGTCAATTACCTGACGGAGAGTGTGGTGTCAGGTCAGAGAGTCTGGTGTCAATTACCTGACGGAGAGTGTGGTGTCAGGTCAGAGAGTGTGGTGTCAATTACCTGACGGAGAGTCTGGTGTCAATTACCTGACGGAGAGTGTGGTGTCAGGTCAGAGAGTCTGGTGTCAATTACCTGACGGAGAGTCTGGTGTCAATTACCTGACGGAGAGTGTGGTGTCAGGTCAGAGAGTCTGGTGTCAATTACCTGACGGAGAGTCTGGTGTCAATTACCTGACGGAGAGTGTGGTGTCAGGTCAGAGAGTCTGGTGTCAATTACCTGACGGAGAGTCTGGTGTCAATTACCTGACGGAGAGTCATCGTGTCAATTACCTGACAGAGAGTGTGGTGTCGGGTCAGAGAGTCTGGTGTCAATTACCTGACGGAGAGTCTGGTGTCAATTACCTGACGGAGAGTCTGGTGTCAATTACCTGACGGAGAGTGTGGTGTCAATTACCTGACGGAGAGTCTGGTGTCAATTACCTGACGGAGAGTCTGGTGTCAATTACCTGACGGAGAGTCTGGTGTCAATTACCTGACGGAGAGTCTGGTGTCAATTACCTGACGGAGAGTGTGGTGTCAGGTCAGAGAGTGTGGTGTCAATTACCTGACGGAGAGTGTGGTGTCAGGTCAGAGAGTGTGGTGTCAGGTCAGAGAGTGTGGTGTCAATTACCTGACGGGGAGTCTGGTGTCAGGTCAGAGAGTGTGGTGCCAATTATCTCACGGAGAGTCTGGTGTCAGGTCAGAGAGTGTGGTGTCAATTACCTGACAGAGACTGTGGTGTCAGGTCAGAGAGTGTGGTGTCAATTACCTGACGGAGACTGTGGTGTCAGGTCAGAGAGTCTGGTGTCAATTACCTGACGGAGAGTCATCGTGTCAATTACCTGATGGAGATTCTGGTGTCAATTACCTGACGGAGAGTCTGGTGTCAGGTCAGAGAGCGTGGTGTCAATTACCTGACGGAGAGTCTGGTGTCAGGTCAGAGAGCGTGGTGCCAATTACCTGACGGAGACTCTTGAGTGTGGTGCCAATTACCTGACGGAGAGTCTCGTGTCAATTACCTGACACAAGGTAGTCGTCTTGTCAGTTACCTGACGGAGAGTCTGGTGTCAATTACCTGATGGAGAGTCGTCTTGTTAATTACCTGACAGAGAGTCTCGTGTCAATTACCTGACGGAGAGCAGTCGTCTTGTCAATATACCTGACATGGAGTCTCGTATCAATTACATGACGGAGAATCGTCTTGTCAATTACCTGATGAAGAGTCGTCTTGTCAATTACCTGACAGAGAGTCTGGTGTCAATTACCTGACGGAGAATCTGGTGTCAATTACCTGACGGAGAATCATCATGTCAATTACCTGACAGAGAGTCTGGTGTCAATTACCTGACGGAGAGTCTGGTGTCAATTACCTGACGGAGAGTCATCATGTCAATTACCTGACAGAGAATCATCGTGTCAATTACCTGACAGAGAGTCTGGTGTCAATTACCTGACAGAGAATCATCGTGTCAATTACCTGACGGAGAGTCATCATGTCAATTACCTGACGGAGGGTCATCATGACAATTACCTGACAGAGAATCATCGTGTCAATTACCTGACAGAGAGTCTGGTGTCAATTACCTGACAGAGAATCATCGTGTCAATTACCTGACAGAGAATCATCGTGTCAATTACCTGACAGAGAATCATCGTGTCAATTACCTGACAGAGAATCATCGTGTTAATTACCTGACAGAGAGTCTGGTGTCAATTACCTGACAGAGAGTCGTCTTGTCAATTACCTGACAGAGAATCATCGTGTCAATTACCTGACGGAGAGTCTGGTGTCAATTACCTGACAGAGAGTCTGGTGTCAATTACCTGACAGAGAGTCATCGTGTCAATTACCTGACGGAGAGTCTGGTGTCAATTACCTGACAGAGAGTCTGGTGTCAATTACCTGACAGAGAATCATCGTGTCAATTACCTGACAGAGAATCATCGTGTTAATTACCTGACAGAGAGTCTGGTGTCAGTTACCTGACAGAGAATCATCGTGTCAATTACCTGAAGGAGAGTCTGGTGTCAATTACCTGACAGAGAGTCATCGTGTCAATTACCTGACAGAGAGTCTGGTGTCAATTACCTGACAGAGAGTCTGGTGTCAGTTACCTGACAGAGAGTCTGGTGTCAATTACCTGACAGAGAATCATCGTGTCAATTACCTGACAGAGAATCATCGTGTCAATTACCTGACAGAGAATCATCGTGTCAATTACCTGACAGAGAGTCTGGTGTCAATTACCTGACAGAGAATCATCGTGTCAATTACCTGACAGAGAATCATCGTGTTAATTACCTGACAGAGAGTCTGGTGTCAATTACCTGACAGAGAGTCGTCGTGTCAATTACCTGACAGAGAGTCTGGTGTCAATTACCTGACAGAGAATCATCGTGTCAATTACCTGACAGAGAGTCTGGTGTCAATAACCTGACAGAGAATCATCGTGTCAATTACCTGACAGAGAGTCTGGTGTCAATTACCTGACAGAGAGTCTGGTGTCAATTACCTGATGGAGAGTCTGGTGTCAGTTACCTGACGGAGAATCATCGTGTCAATTACATGACGGAGAGTCATCGTGTCAATTACCTGACAGAGTCTCGTGTTAATTACCTGACAGAGAGTCTGGCGTCAATTACCTGACGGAGAGTCATCATGTCAATTACCTGACAGAGAATCATCGTGTCAATTACCTGACGGAGAGTCTGGTGTCAATTACCTGACAGAGAATCATCGTGTCAATTACCTGACAGAGAATCATCGTGTCAATTACCTGACAGAGAATCATCGTGTCAATTACCTGACAGAGAGTCTGGTGTCAATTACCTGACAGAGAATCATCGTGTCAATTACCTGACAGAGAATCATCGTGTTAATTACCTGACAGAGAGTCTGGTGTCAATTACCTGACAGAGAATCATCGTGTCAATTACCTGACAGAGAGTCTGGTGTCAATTACCTGACAGAGAATCATCGTGTCAATTACCTGACAGAGAGTCTGGTGTCAATAACCTGACAGAGAATCATCGTGTCAATTACCTGACAGAGAGTCTGGTGTCAATTACCTGACGGAGAATCTGGTGTCAATTACCTGACGGAGAGTCTGGTGTCAGTTACCTGACGGAGAATCATGGTGTCAATTACATGACGGAGAGTCATCGTGTTAATTACCTGACAGAGAGTCTGGTGTTAATTACCTGACAGAGAGTCTGGTGTCAATTACCTGACGGAGAGTCGTCTTGTCAATTACCTGACAGAGAATCATCGTGTCAATTACCTGACGGAGAGTCTGGTGTCAATTACCTGACAGAGAATCATCGTGTCAATTACCTGACAGAGAATCATCGTGTCAATTACCTGACGGAGAATCATCGTGTCAATTACCTGACAGAGAATCATCGTGTCAATTACCTGACGGAGAGTCATCGTGTTAATTACCTGACAGAGAGTCTGGTGTCAATTACCTGACAGAGAATCATCGTGTCAATTACCTGACAGAGAATCATCGTGTCAATTACCTGACAGAGAATCATCGTGTTAATTACCTGACAGAGAGTCTGGTGTCAATTACCTGACGGAGAGTCGTGGTGTCAATTACCTGACAGAGAATCATCGTGTCAATTACCTGATGGAGAGTCTGGTGTCAATTACCTGACAGAGAATCATCGTGTCAGTTACTTGAGGGAGAATCATCATGTCAATTACCTGACAGAGAGTCTGGTGTCAATTACCTGACGAAGAGTCGACAACGCTACCTTTTTACCCAGGGTGGTGGCTGCCTCTTTACTGCTCTGTCTTGGAGGGGGTGGGTGGAGGGGGTGCATGCTGGATATGTTCCTGTTTCCATAACCCACTGACCGCTGACATGGATTACAGGATCTTTAACGTGCGTAGTTGATCTTCTGCTTACCGTATACAGACGAAGGGGGTTCAGGCACTAGCTGGTCTTCTGAGTTCTCACACACACACACACACACACACACATATATATATATACACACACGCGCGCGCGCGCGCGCGCACACGTATACAAAGACTTAGGAAATGTAATATTCCCTATTCAGTGGATTCAAATAACAATTGAATAATGATTCATAATCTTGATTTGTGTGTTAGCCTACTGCATAAAAAACGATTGAATTGAATTGCGATTCGCAATTTTGAATCGTGTGTTAGCCTACTGCATAAAAAAACCAGACAAACAAAAAACACTTGAATTGTGATTTATATTATTGAATCGTGTGTAAGCCTACTGCATAAAAAAATAACTGAATTGAATTGTGATTCATATGGTGAATCGTGTGTTAGGTAACTACATGAAAAAATAATGGAATTGAATTGTGATTCATATTATTGAATCGTGTGTTAGACAACTGCATACAGAATTGAAAATAGTCCTGATTAATTATAAGTTCTAGTCAGCTCGCGTGTTGTATGATTCGATGTGGAATATATAACATGATGGTGTAAGAACACGTTGATATGGGTTACTAAAGTTGTCATGTTAATATTTTGTTCTTGCATGGCAAATTATGTACTGTTAGCTTGACCATTCGTCACAATTAGGTGGGTTTTTTTTTATATATATATATATAAATTTATCTTATTTTTTGTAAATTATTTTTAGTCCAATATTGTTTTTTCCTAGATTTTTTTAACTATAGTATGCGTTTTTACCACGATTATTTTATGTGCTTTCATAGCCTGTTTATAAAGTTGTCTCATTATTCTGCCGTTGCTTTCCAACGTGATTTACTGTCGGGTCGACGATTATTTCAGCCAATTAACACATACTTTCTATTTTTGGACTTGTGGTAAACACATCATGGAAGTAACGGTAACCGCAGCTTTATTTGAGAACTTGACTATGTGTTTACTTGTCTCCCTTCGACCAGCTAGATCATGATGGAACAAGGGAAGGGGAGGTGTGGGGTTGGGGGGCAAAAAGAACACATAAGCTTGGGGAGGTTCTATCACTTTACGTTAACCTTGGATTTGAATCTGAAAATTAAAGAAGAGGTCGATGATTCTGAGTACACAGAGTAAACTTGCCGTAATTAAAAAGGCAATTGTCATCAAACGTGTTGAGTGATATAGGCCGGGTGTCTGTCTCTGTCTCTCTGTCTCTGTCTCTGTCTGTCTCCCTGTCTGTCTGTCTGTCTGTCTGTCTGTCTCTCTCTCTCTCTGTTTGTTCTTTAGTTTAGCGTCTTTTCACTATCAGTGATAATAGACGATTAAACAAAATAATACAAATATTTTTTTAAAGTGGGGGGGGGGGGGGTCGGTGCAGGGGTTTGGGGAAGAGGAAAACAGAAAAGGTACAAAACTACCAAGAAATGCGTAACTAACAATTCATTTAAATTTAACAGTAACAATTCAATAATGATAATAACTAAAAAACCATTAACGCAATTCTGGAGTACATTAAAGGAATGTAGAAATATGTCAATGAACTAATGCCTGTGAAAGTTTGACCATAAGAACCTCGTCAGAAATGACTCAGTTCCAAAAAATCATCCTCAGAATCATCTCTCTCTGTCTGCCTGTCTGTGTGTCTGTGTGTGGCTGTGTCTGTGCTTGTCTGTCTGTCTGACTGTCCCTTTCTCTCCCTCTCTCTCTTTCTCACTAGCTCACTGTGCATATATGTGTGTGCACGTGCGCGCGTGTGTGTGTGTGTGTCCCTTTCTCTTCCTCTTTTCTCTCTCTCTTCCTCTCACTGTGCATGTACCTGCGTGCGTGCGTGCGCGTGCGTGTGCGTATGTATGTATGTATGTATGTATGTATGTATGTATGTATGTATCTCTCTCTCTCTCCCTCTCTCTCTCTCACTGTACATATAGTGCATGCCAAACAGTGTATGTGTGAGTAGTGTAAACGAAACAGTTATTTTCATTCAGTCAGTCAGTTAGTGGGCTACTTTGCGTGTAATAAAACAGCAGCCATCAGTAATTCTGTATAATTCATATCATGATCGTGACGTTCCTACCTTCTGTTCCGGTTGACCAGATTCATTCTGAAAATCCTCAGTCACGGTGGAAATCCCCAGCATAGCTATGCTGATTCAGGGGCCGCCGTCAGAACAAAAGCAACATCCAAGAAAAAAACATCCGCTTTTGGTGACGTCATCCTTTCATCTATTTTTAGGAACACGTTTGTGTTCGAGGCAGTTGTGAGCAGGGTCAAAAGGAGAAACGCACGCGCCATTCGTGAAAACCATAGATGGTTCGTTCGTTCACGTCTTTTCACTGTAAGTGATATTAGTGCGTGGGTGGTTGTGTGATATGTTATGTGTCAGCCACAGCCGTGTGTGTCAGTGTGTGTGTGTGTGTGTGTGTGTGCGTGTGACAATGTGTGTGTGTGTGATGTGTGTGTAGTGTGTGTGTGTGTGTGTTAGTGTGTGCATGTGGTGTAGCGGAAAAAGCCCCCCATTCGGGTTAGAAATAAAATGAAATACAATAGAATAAACATAAATGTATAAATGAAATGAAATCAAATCAAATATAACATAATAAAATAAAATAATGTGAAACACAAAAACAAAATAAACCGAACAAAATAAAGTAAAACCATACTCCAGTGATAAGAAACTCTACACGGATCTGGACAATACAAGGTCTTCATAGATGAAGCCCCCCTCAGTCAAGTGTTTCGACTTTTAACTCCTTACACTCTAAGGGGGCCGAGCCGCACCCAGGTCATGACTCCTGGATGCCCTTGTATTGAAGTAAAACATGCTCCAGTGATAAAAAAAAATTCTAGAAATTCTAGGGAGAGCTGGACAGTACAATGTCTTCAGAGATGAAGCCCCCCTCAGTCAAGTGTTTCGACCCTTAACTCCTTACACTCTGAGGGGGCCGGGCCGCACCCAGGTCAAGACTCCTGTTTGCCCTTGTATTGAAGTAAAACAGTCTCCAGTGATAAGAAATTCTAGGGAGAGCTGGACAGTACAATGTCTTCAGAGATGAAGCCCCCCTCAGTCAAGTGTTTCGACCCTTAACTCCTTACACTCTGAGGGGGCCGGGCCGCACCCAGGTCAAGACTCCTGTTTGCCCTTGTATTGAAGTAAAACAGTCTCCAGTGATAAAAAAAATTCTAGAAATTCTAGGGAGAGCTGGACAGTACAATGTCTTCAGAGATGAAGCCCCCCTCAGTCAAGTGTTTCGACCCTTAACTCCTTACACTCTAAGGGGGCCGGGCCGCACCCAGGTCATGACTCCTTGTTGCCCTTGTATTGAAGTAAAACATACTCAGGAACTTGAATCATATGCATACGGAAGAAGAAATAAACTTATCTGATCAGTGGGGATCAATTCTTAATCTCCTTTTTCCTTTTGTCGTGTTTCCTCTTTACGATAATGTATATGAATTATAATTATGAAATGATGGGAGATGTGGTCGTCAGAGAAAAAACAACAACTAGGAAACATACTGACTATCAAGCTGGCTGACTGATTGAGCACTGGACGGATGATAACTGTTTGATCATCTGAATAACACTAATACACTTGTACACACACGCATTCACAGTGCACGCATTTACGCATACGTACAGAATGAGAGGAAGAGAAAGAGAGAGAGAAGAGAGTGAGACAGAGACAGAGAAACACACACACACGCACACACACACACACACACACACACACAAACACACAATTGACACACACACACACACACGCACGCACGCACGCACGCACACCCCCCCCCCCAACTCCCCCTCTCCCCCCTCCGACCCCTCCTCCCTCCCCACATACACACACACAGTGTTGGGTGAAAAAAAAAAAAAAAAACCATTCATGAATCATACGAACGCATAAGCACCGTCAAGCAAAACCGATTGTGTCCATTGAAATCGTTTGTTTGATGAATTATTTTCTCATTCGTTGTGATATGTTTACTGTGTTGCCCCTGACCCCCCCCCTCCCCCTCCCCCTCCACCTACCCCCCTCCCTTGCACCCACCCTCCCTCCCCCAACACCCCAACCCCCTCGAACACTCACCACGTGTTCCTATGAATAGATCAAAAGAGAGGCAGAACGCAAACGCAAAGCGGATCTTTTCACTAGATGATGGTTGCACTGACGTGGGTTCTGAAGGCGGCCCCTGAATCAGCATAACCATCGTGATGGCTGGGAATTCTCTCATGCCAGTGACTGATGATTTTTGTCAGGAATTGGGGCCATCCGTCAGAACAGAAAGTAGGGAGGTCGATAGTTTCAGTTTCAGTTTCAGTAGTTCAAGGAGGCGTCACTGCGTTCGGTCAAATCCATACACGCTACACCACATCCCCCCAAGCAGATACCTGACCAGAGGCGTAACCCAACGCGCTTAGTCAGGCCTTGAGAAAAAAAAAGTAAATAAATAATAGATAAATACATAAAAAAAAAGAACTACTACTAAATAAATAAATAAGACAGCAATCACGATAAATAAGCCAATAAATGTAAAACATGCAGACACACATTCACACATACACACACATATGCATAACAAATATGCACCAAACATGCAGTTTCACAGATATGAAAGCACAATCATATACACCCCGGTCGATAGGATAGGGTGTGATTATGATATGAATTACTCAGAAGTCTGTGGATGCTGAGGTTTTCATATTTATTTATTTATTATTATTACTACTACTACTACTACTACTACCCCTTTTTTATATATTATAATTATTATTTATTTATTTACTTATTTATTTATGTACGCTTATTTATTATTTATTCACCTTTTTTTTCTTTTTTTCTCAAGGCCTGACTAAGCGCGTTGGGTTACGCTGCTGGTCAGGCATCTGCTTGGCAGATGTGGTGCAGCGTATATGGATTTGTTCGAACGCAGTGACGCCTCCTTGAGCTACTGAAACTGAAACTGAAACTCATAGACAAACCGATTAAGAAAGAGATAGAGAGAGAAGAACACGCACGCGCGCGCGCGCGCGCACACACACACACACACACACACACACTCACAGACACACACACACACACGCAAGAACACACGCACACACATACACACACGCACATACACACATGCACACACACACAGAGAGAATGAGAGAGAGAGAAAGAGAAAGACAGAAGAAGAACACACACACACACACACACACGCACACAGAGTCTCACGCACGACACACACACACACACACACACACACACACACACACACACACACAATCAAATAACAGAGTGATGTGAAATAACGATAAACAAATTAAAAAAAAAGTATACGAGAGAGAGAGAGAGAGAGAGAGAGAGAGAGAGATACAGGCAGACATACAAACAGAGACAGACAGACAGAGACAGAGAGTGGCAGAGACAGACAGAGACAGGGAGTGGCAGAGAGAGACAGAGACAGACAGAGAGACAGACAGAGACAGAGATAGAGAAACAGAGAGACATGTTGTCAGAACGATGAACGAATATATATATATACGAAAGTCAGTCGTGTCCGACTATCACCATCAGAACAGCAGAGAAAGAAACTGCTGTTCCGACTATTTGGGCTAGAATTTGATTGTAGTGGAGAGTGTCTTGCCCAAGTTACATCCCCACTCTCTCGGCCAAGAGGGTTTTAGGACAGTCGGCGTTGGGATGGTTCCCAAAGGCCAACTAGCCCCCAAGGCTGCAGCACTAAGAGCCAGTGCAACTTTGCCTCCTAGTTTGAGAGTCATAGTCCTTCACAAAAGACTAAGCTGTAAATGATTTCCCATTGACTGGAGAAACCATTGATAATACAGCTCTCACTTTGCTGTTGGGCCAAATGTAAACTTATGTCAATCTGTGATATAAGCCGAGCGTTGGGCTAATATACATTGCCACAAACTACCAGAAACCCTAAGTCTTAAGTCAGCCAAAGGTCAAGTAACTCTTGACCCTCGGGGTAAGGCTGACGGACACACACACACACACACACACACACACACACACACACACACACACACACACACACACACGTCACTCACACACACACACACACACACACACACACACACACACATACACACACACACACACACACACACACACACACACACACACACACACACACGCACGCACACGTGTGACACACTGCTCAGTGTACACAACAGTACAGGTCATTGTTGTATCGTTCATGTCTGTATGAGTGTGTATGTGTACGGGACCTGATTGAATGACAGAGGAAACAAATGATGATCACCTAAAGACAGCTGTCGGTCGGCTCTTCCCAGGCAGACAGTCTGCTTTCCAAATTTTTTTTTTTTTTTTTTTTTTACAATTTTCTTTGCAAATATTTTTTTTAACAATCTTCTTTGCAATTTTTTTTTAAATATTTTTTTTTTACATTTATTTGCTTATTTATCACCATTGTTGTCTTTTTAAAAAATTAATTAATTAATTATTTATTTATATTATTATTATTATTATCATCATCATTATTATTATTATTTATTCATTTATTTATTTATTTTATTTTTTAAATTATATTATTATTATTTATTTATTTATTTATTTTATTTTATTTTATTTTGTACGCTTATAGTTGACTTCATCAAGTTTTTGCGCCTTATACATATTATTAGTAGTAGTAGTTCTTTTTTTTATGTATTTATCTTTCTCTTTTTTTCTTTCTTTTTTTTCTCAAGGCCTGACTAAGCGCGTTGGGTTACGCTGCTGGTCAGGCATCTGCTTGGCAGATGTGGTGTAGCGTATATGGATTTGTCCGAACGCAGTGACGCCTCCTTGAGCTACTGAAACTGAAACTGAAACTTTGCAAATAACACCGTGTTAGTAAAACGCTTAGTGACTGAGTTGAGTCAACTAACAGCTGCCATTGGGTGCTTATCGTTCATTTCCTGTGTCATCCGATCAGGTTTTAGTCTTCTTCTTCTTCTTCTTCTTCTCCTTCTTTTTCTTCTTCTTCTCCTTCTTCTTCTTCTTCTCCTTCTTCGTCTTCTTCTTCTTTCTTTTTCTTCTTCTTCTTCGTCTTCTTCTTCTCCTTCTTCTTCTTCTCCTTCTTCTTCTCCTTCTTCTTCTCCTTCTTCTTCTTCTCCTTCTTCTTCTCCTTCTTCTTCTTCTCCTTCTTCTTCTTCTTTCTCATTCTTCTCCTTCTTCTCCTTCTCCTTCTTCTTCTTCTCCTTCCCTTCTTCTTCTTCTTCTTTCCGTTACACGACCAACATCAACTTGCCGATGACTGTCGTGGTTGGTATTTTCGTGTCTCCATAACCCACCGAACACTGATATGGCTTACAGGATCTTTAACGTGCGTATTAAATTTTGATCTTCTGCGTGCGTATACACACGAATGGGGTTCAGGCACTAGCAGGTCTGCACATATGTTGACCTGGGAGATCGGGAAAATATCCACCCTTTACCCACCAGGTACGCTGAAACTGGGGATCGAACTGGAGACGACGGGCGCAATAGCCGAGTGGTTAAAGCGTTGAACTTTCAATCTGGGGGTCCCGGGTTCGAATTTCGGTAACGGTGCCTAATGGGTAAAGGGTGGAGATTTTTCCGATCCCCCAGGTCAACATATGTGCAGACCTGTTTGTGCCTGAACCCCCTACCTGTGTATACGGCAAGCAGATCAAATACGTATGTTAAAGATCCTGTAATCCATGTCAGCGTTCGGTGGGTTATGGAAATAAGAACATACCCAGCATGCGCACCCCCCGAAAACGGAGTATGGTAGCCTACATGGGTGGGTAATAACGGTCATACACGTAAAAGCCCACTTGTTTAACTCTCTCCATACGAACGGCGAAAGGGTCGACGTTAACAGCGTTTCACCCCAATTACCATCATCAAAATATTGCAAGCGGAAGGCTCTTATACTGAAGAGGTGAATGTTGACAGAGAATA
>NC_134892.1:12980574-12983074 GCF_041734735.1 Babylonia areolata | reverse complement strand
GTTTTCGATTTTATTTATTGATTGTCACACACACACACACACACACACACACACACACACACACACACACACACAGAGAGAGAGAGAGAGAGAGAGAGAGAGAGCGTTTCGCCGTTGTAAGATTTGGCACGGATAATTGATGTTTTTGATTTGTAATACATATGAAACAAGAGAGGCAAGGCCTTCAAGACTCACTTGTGATACACTTAAAAAAAAATCTAATCGTTAAAATGTGTTCTGTATTTGTTATTATAAAGCTTCGCGTTAAAAAAAAAGAAAAAAAAAGTCCTAACCAGATTCGAATTAAGTCCCCTAGCATTAATTACAGAGTAATTTTCCTTTTTTTTACTCTCTGCACCAAAACGTTTGCAAAATAAATAAAACTTCCATGCTTAGCAAAAGAAGTTCCTGTATGAACAAAAAATGATAATAATGACTGCTCTTGTTGATGGGTCAGAATATCAGATCAAAGTGCCAAGTTGAGAGAATACAAAAAATATAAATATAACAGTAAATGCAGTTTGCATATAATTAGGCTTCATTTTTTATATATTTTTTTTTTGTGCCCATCCCAGAGGTGCAATATTGTTTTAAACAAGATGACTGGAAAGAACTGAATTTTTCCTATTTTTATGCCTAATTTGGTGTCAACTGACAAAGTATTTGCAGAGAAAATGTTAAAGTTTACCACGGACACACAGACACACACACACACAGACAACCGAACACAAGTGAGTCAAAAATACGTTGTCTGGTGATGTATGTGCTAAAAATAGTTCAGGGAACCCCCCACCTTTACACCCACCCCAACTCCTCGCCCCCGGCGCCTAAACCGCACACACAATTCCTTAAGGGGAATTTAACAGGATATAGCCCAGTTACATATATGTGCAAGAAAATATTCAGGGAACCTCCACCCCCACCTCCTCCCCCTCGTCCCCGCCTAAACCGCACACACAATTCCTTGAGGAGAATTTAACAGAATATAGCCCAGTTATATATATATATATATATATATATATATATATATATATATATACGCAAGAAAAAAAAGTTCTCGGATTCCCAAACACGACTCACAATGAGTGAGTAAAACTACTTTTGTCCAGTTATACATGTGCTTTAAAAAAAAAAAAAAAAAGTTCCGTGATTCACACACGCACACGATTGGTGAGAAGCTAAGTGAAACGACTAAGTCTGGTTGTGTAAAACATACGTGTCAAAAATTGTTCGAAATTCACACACACAAACACACACACACACACACACACACACAACTCCCAGAGGGGAATTTTTTAAAGAGAATTTCAGTCTGGTTATGGGTGTGCTATAAATAGTTCTGGGATTCCCGTAACTGATAAGGAAGATAAAAGACGGAGTCTGATGTGTGAAATACACGTGCCCAAAATATTTCGAAATTCACACACACACACGCACACACACACACACACACACAACTTCTAGGGGGGAATTTAAAAGAATTTTAGTCTGGTTTTTGTATGTGTCACAGATAGTTCTGGATTCACGCACATACAATTCCTTCAGGGGAATTAAAAAAAGAATACAGTCCGGTTATATATGTGCAAGAAGAAGAAAAAAGAAAAGAATACACATTACTTTGTCTGTTGATACATGTGCTATGAATAGTTCCAGAATAGTTCCAGGATTCCTACACACACAGCTCCGTAAGGAGAATCTAAAAGAACACAGTCTGGTTTTAACTCACTCAGTACGGCCAGTCCTTTATTCTCCTCTACAGACCCCTCAGATGTCCAGTGGGTGTCTGAATGACCCAACCTTTAGCTTCCGTCGTCAGAATTGTGGTATCTTTGTTAACATTCGCCTCTTCAGTATAAGAGCCTTCCGCTTGCAATATTTTGATGATGGTAATTGGGGTGAAACGCTGTTAACGTCATCTCTTTCGCCGTTCGTATGGAGAGAGTTAATAATAATGACATCATGTGCAATGAACATTTCTAGGATTCCCTTACAAAACTCAGAAGTAAGGAATACAAACACTTTGTCTTGTTATGGATGGTCAGTCTGAGATTCCAACACACTTACGTCTAGTTGTGTGTGTGTGTGTGTGTGTGTGTGTGTGTGTGTGTGTGTGTGTGTGTATGTGTGTGTGTGTGTGTGTGTGTATGTGTGTGTGTATGTGTGTGTATGTGTGTGTGTATGTATGTGTGTGTATGTGTGTGTGTGTGTATGTGTGTGTGTGTGTGTGTATGTGTGTGTGTGTGTGTGTGTGTGTGTGTTTTGTGTGTGTATGTGTGTGTGTGTGTGTGTGTGTGTGTGTGTGTGTGTGTGTGTGTGTGTGTATGTGTGTAATGTATATAAAAACAAAGCTGTGGAATTCTCTCACGTGACTCCTAAGCAGGGAATAATAATTTTAAAAAAAAAAAGACCTGAAGAAGCTGTGTATACAGCTAAATATTGTAAAATTACATGTTTTAAAGACATGCTAAACCTACAGTTGTTTATATTTTCATAGTCTACC
>NC_134892.1:12945574-12963074 GCF_041734735.1 Babylonia areolata | reverse complement strand
CTCTTCTCTAAAATCTACTTCTACTGGTGCACCCCAAGGTACAGTGCTGTCCCCTGTTCTTTTTACACTGCACACAAATGACTGCAGAGGCACGGAGGAAACTCCTGTCATAAAATATTCTGATAATTCAGCAATTGAAGATCTGTCCAACTCTGATGCTATTTATTTTAGTGAAATTAAAAAGTTCTGTTCCTGGTGTGAGAAAAACTATCTGGATCTCAACGTATTGAAAACAAAAGAAAATTTAATGTTAATAGATTTTCGGAAAGACCCCTTGCCTGTAGCTAACCTTGTTATTGATGGTCAAACAGTGGAGAGGGTCAATGAATATAGATATTTAGGGACCATCTTATACAATAAGCTGACTTTTGACAGAAATGTTGATTCCATTCATAAGAAATGTCAATCTAGAATTTTCTGTTTACAGAAGCGCGCACTTTCACGTGAGACGTGTGAAAGTCCGTGCATGATAGGCTGTACCTTGTTCTAGTTGTGGTGTGTGTGTGTGTGTGTGTGTGTGTGTGTGTGTGTGTGTGTGTGTGTGTGTGTGTGTGTGTTTACTGAGCTTAAAAACGTGGCATTTGGTTATAATGAATGTGCAATATGTAGGAGGAATAATGTGCAATATGCAGGATGAATGTACAATGGAATATGTCTAATGCTAACGTCCATATTCTAAATATATTTCTGTTTAATAATTACGAGGTAATAATTAATTGCAATGTTTTTAAAAGCGAATATGTGAAATGCTTTTATTTGAGAACATATGTTTATTACTCTTGTTTAATCAAGTAATCCGCGTGTGTGGGGTGGGGGAGTGGGGGAGTGGGTGTGTGCTGATTATCTGGTTGCGGTTTTCCGCAATTTATATTTATTCTTATCTTATCTGTCTATTATAATCAATGTGCAGTATAGTAGGCTATGTTTATAATTATATTCAAATAATATTTCTTAATTCTTTCTGTTTTTACATGAAGAATACTAGTTATTACCTGCAGTGTGTGGATGTATGTATGAAACGGTATATGTGATATTTTTTACATTTGTATCTTCGTAATATTCGTAAAAGCTGTTGTTGACTTTTACAGTTATGGTCCCCATGTTGTTTACTTGTCTATTTTGTGATAATGCACCTGACCAAATTTCTCTAGTTGGAGATAATAAGGTTGTTCTTATCTTACGATGTCTTGTACCTAATCTATAATGCAGGAAAACAGAATACGATGTCTTGTACCTAATCTATGGCACAGGAAAACAAAATACGATGTCTTGTACCTAATCTATAGTGCAGGAAAACAGAATGCGATGTCTTGTACCTAATCTATAGTGCAGGAAAACAGAATACGATGTCTTGTACCGAATCTGTAGTGCAGGAAAACAGAATACGATGTCTTGTACCTAATGTATAGTGCAGGAAAACAAAATACGATGTCTTGTACCTAATCTATGGCACACGGAAAACAAAATACGATGTCTTGTACCTAATCTATAGTGCAGGAAAACAGAATACGATGTCTTGTACCTAATCTATGGTGCAGGAAAACAGAATATGATGTCTTGTACCTAATCTATGGTGCAGGAAAACAGAATACGATGACTTGTACCTAATCTATGGTGCAGGAAAACAGAATACGATGTCTTGTACCGAATCTATTTTGCAGGAAAACAAAATACGATGTCTTGTACCTAATCTATAATGCAGGAAAACAGAATACGATGTCTTGTACCGAATCTATTGTGCAGGAAAACAAAATACGATGTCTTGTACCTAATCTATGGTGCAGGAAAACAGAATACGTCTTGTACCGAATCTATTGTGCAGGAAAACAGAATACGATGTCTTGTACCGAATCTATTGTGCAGGAAAACAAAATACGATGTCTTGTACCTAATCTATAGTGCAGGAAAACAGAATACGATGTCTTGTACCTAATCTATGGTGCAGGAAAACAGAATACAGAATACGATGTCTTGCATTCTATCCATATGAAGGTAAGTAAGTATGATACAATGTCATGTACTAAATCCATGTGCAGGAAATCAGAATGTGATGTTTTGTACTTTATCCATATGAAGGTAAGTAAAATTCGATGTCTTGTATTTGCAGGAAAATAGAATATAATACGATGTCTTGTACTGTGTCTGTCTATACCCAGGTTACTTCCCCTACCCTATGGCGCTGTCTCTGTGGCTGGCGGTGTGCGTCACGCTGACGTCAGTGCACGCGCAGCGCGCGACCTCGCGAAACGCCACCGTCCTGTGTTGCTCGGTGCGCGTGTTCCCAGCAGGGGCGCACGTGCTGTGCGCGGACAAGGGTCTGCCCTCCTTCTCTTGGCCTGACCCCGCGTCTGTCCGGCTGGAGGAGGCTGGTGAGGTCGCACAGCTGTGCTTGGAGAAGAACAGCAAGTCTGGCAGCAGTTTCACCACCCGTCCCTCCTCCACCTCATCTCCCTCTTCCTCCTCCTCCTCCTCCTCTTCATTCACCCAACCTGTCGTGTGGCTGGACCTGAGCTTCAACTCCCTCGCGGCCTTTCCGGACGTGAGTCACCTTTCGTTCCACCTGTACCACCTGAACCTGAGCCACAACGGGATCCGGGACGTGTCACCGGACCTTCTCCGGTCCATCCCCCACCTCAAGTCCCTGGACCTGAGCTTCAACCAGCTGCCCCTGGTGCCCAACTTCAGCGAGGTGCCGCTGCCGAACCTAACCTCCCTAGACCTGTCGCACAACGGCCTGCAGGAGGTCCCCGGCAGACGCTTCCAAGGCCTGTCCAGGCTGGACGTGCTGGTGATGAGTCACAACCAGATCAGCCAGCTCGTCTCCTCCAGCTTTTCCGACCTCTCCGCTCTGCGGGTTCTCATCCTTCGCTCCAACCTCCTGGACAGGCTGCCTCCAGGCGTGTTTGACGACCAGGCCTTGCTGTCAGAGCTGGACGTCAGCGGGAACGTGCTGGAGGCCCTCCCCAGGAACACCCTGCACAGCCTGGCGCAATTGAAGTCGCTCAACTTGAGCCACAACCAGCTGAAGGCACACGAAACGCTGGGTGATTCCCTGCGGAGCTTGTCGCTGCTGCAGACCTTAGACCTCAGCTCCAACCAGCTGGAGAGCCTTTCTAGCGCACTCTTCGAAAGTCAGGGCAGACTGGAGCGCCTCACGCTAGCCAGCAATAAGGTCAGGGCCATTTCCGAGCACACCTTCAAAGGCCTGAGGTCCCTGAAGGAGCTGGACCTCAGCGACAACCAGCTGACGACGATCCGCAAGGCATCCTTCACGCACGTCCAGAAGCTGCTGCGGCTGAACCTCAGGAGCAACTCCCTGAAGCGCCTGCACGAGCACGTGTTCGCGGGGCTGAGGTGGCTGGAGCACCTGGACCTGTCTGACAACCTGGTTCAGCTGGACGTGCAGAGCTTGCCGGAAGACGTCTTCAGCCCTCTGCACAACCTCCGGACGCTGCTGATCCACGGCAACGACCCCCGCAAGGCCGGTGCCTACCCGGCTGCCGTCTTCACCCACCTGGCCAACGTCAGCCGACTGTCCCTGGATACCTTCGCAGACTCCGCCTTCCCCGCCCACCTCCCCCGGCTCCGGAAGTTGGAGCTGCCCGGTTGCAAGCTGACGTCGCTGACTCGGGAGACGTTCGAGGGACTCCGGGACTCCAGCGTGGAGCGCATCACGATGTCCGGGTGCCCTCTCCGCGCTGTGGAGGAGTGCGCGTTCTGCGGGCTGCGGAGTCTGGAGTGGCTGTCCATTACAAGCACCTCCTCCCCCTCCCCGCCCACCTTCGCGGGTCACGTGATGGACTCTGGCAGCGGTGGCGGCGGTGGAAGTATCGGCCTCCGCCACCTGAACCTGTCCGGGATGAAGCTGACTTCGGACGCCTTGCGGCCGCTGGCGGATCAGCTCTTGAAGGACTTGGATCGGCTGGAGGTGTTGGACATTTCGGACAACGAGCTGGGCGACACCGCGGACCTCCACCTGACGCTGGTCGGGGGCGGGGCCCTCAAGGAGGTGCGTCTGGCCCGGAACCGCTTCCGCTCCCTTCCGGTGACCTTGACCTCGCCGGCCCCGCGCCTGACCTTGCTGGACCTGAGCCACAACCTCCTGACTTCCCTAAGCCCCGAAGAGTGCTCGACCCTGGACAGACTGGCCGACGCGTCCTCCGCTGCCTCCGCCTCTTCCTCCTCCTCCTCTTCCTCCTCCTCTTCTTCCTCCTCCCCGTCCTCTTCCTCCTCCTCGCCCTTCACCCTGCGTCTCCATGGGAACCCCCTGGCGTGCCCACGCGAGGACTGCAGCCTGCTGCCCTTCTGGACCTGGCTGACGACCAACAAGGTCAGGCTGGACGACGGGCGGCGCCCGGGAGCCCGCTACCCCTGCCTGGCAGGGACCGGGGATTCCCGGACCGTGGGGGAGGCGGTGGAGGGGTGCACGTGGCCGTTCCCCATCTCCCTCCTCACCCCCAGCTTCGACTCGTTAGCGGTGGTGGTGGTGGTGGTGGTGGTGGTGGTGGTGGTGCTATGCTTCCTTGGGCAGGTGCGTGCCGCTGGAGCCGACGCTGCAGCGACGGCGGCGAAGGGGGGAGCACTGCGGGCAGTGTGTCTGGAGGCGGAAGATGATGATGAGGACGTCAGCGAGGAGGAGGAGACTGAGCAGAGTTACAAGGTAGTGTGTTGTTGTTTGGTTTTTGTTGTTGTTGTTGTTGTTGTTTGTTTGTTTGTTTGTTTGTTTCTGTCTATATATGTGTTTCTAACACTGAGTGAACTCAGAACTCAAACCATTTTTATTCAAGCATGTTCGGAGGAATGAAGGCATTTTCTTCCAATCTGTCCTTGCCACACACACACACACACACACACACACACTCACACACACATTTCGTCTGCCCCCCCCCCCACCCCCCAACCCCACCCACCCACCCCTTATTCAAACAAAAACACTGGTCACCAACTCACAATTATTTCCATGTCTCCACAGAACACGGCCTCACTGACCAAGGGAGACAACGACGACTTGGACTCGGAGAGTAGCGGCTTCTTTCCCCTGTCGTTGTCCTCCGTTGCCCCCCAGCCGTCTGTGGGGGAGGACAGGCGAGTACGTGGCACAGTGAAAAGACAGCCGCTGTCCGGTCCACAGAACAACGATAGCTACGAGGACGGGGACACTTCAGGGATCTGCCTGTCTTCACTTTCAAGGGACAGCCTTGGTATCTGTTTGAAGTCCCTGTGTGAGTCTGAAGGGGGGCAGGAACCTATGTCAGCGTTTCCTGAAGTCAGACAGTCCTGGTTCCAGTCCTCGCGAGAGTCTTCGGGTGGGCAGTTGCCTCCCATCCGTGGTCATTCAGCAGCCACAACAACTACCGGCGCTCAAAGAGGCCAGGAGAAGTGTGAGTCTGGCAGCAGCAGCAGCAGCAGCAGCAGCAGCAGCAGCAACAACAACAACGACAAGTTGGGGAATCCAGACCATTGCAGCAGACCTGGCGGCTCAAAGAATTCTAACTTGGCCCCACGTGGATCCGAGAGCTCCGACGAATTTTGCCGCGACTACAATCGTAGACACAGAACGGACGTAAAGACACCAGTGTGTCCCGAGGACAACGGTGGGCTTTGTGAAGAAAGACCTCTCTCCAAGCAGTCCCTGGCCTCTGATTCGGGAATCACCTATTCTTCGCTCCGTGACTACTACCGTCGTGGACACAGCACTGACAAAAAAACACCCGTGGGCTCTTCCGAGCAGGGTTGGGGAATCCCAGAACAGGATGGGGGAATTCCAGAACAGGAGGGAAGAATCCCTCAGGAGGATTGGGGAATCCCACAGCAGGATGTGGGAATCCCAGCGCAGGATTGGAGACTCCCCGAGCAGGATGGGGCAATCCCAGGACAGCAGGACAGCCATCACCAGAGCCGTCACGTGTCCGCGCTGTCCTCACATGACAGGTCTTTCCACCGGAAGTTTGAAGAGAGGCAACGCACACAGAGGAAAACGCCTTACCACGAGCCGGACGGCCCTGTTCCGGTTCAAACCGTGCCTGACCAGATCTTACGTCACCGTCATCCCCACACCTTGCCCAAGGACAACAGACCTGCAGAGGGGAGCAGGAGGGGGGACGCCGAGGCAGAGGCTGGCGGTAGTCCCGAGGAGGGATGCTGTGGTGGAGCTGGTTCCCATGACGCCAGACACCCTTCCACCCTCCGAGAGCATCGTCACCTCGACATTGAGCCCTGTCTGGAGAGTGGGGCGGTGGCTGGATGTGGGCGTAGGGGTGGGGTTGGGGATGGGTTCGGAGGTTCGGGCTATGGCCACCACAGACATATGGCATTAATATCGCTATTATCATCGTATCCCAGACAGGGTTCACCACCGCCGTCCTACGCCACTGCCGTTCGTCAGCTGACGACACCCACACAAGTGTCAGAGATTGCCGATGACGCGCGACGTATGCAGGAAGATCAAGAAGAACTACGTCACTTTTGAAATGAAACAGGTTTTTTGGTGGGGAGGGGAGTGTGTGTGTGTGTGTGTGGGGGGGGGGGGGGGCGGTTGCTTTTTTTTTTTTGAGTACATGACGGTTTTGCACTCAGGAGGAGGATCAAAATCATGTGACTGAGTTCTTTAGATGGATAGCTCAATGGCCAGGAAAGCTGAAGCCAAATGGACGCCATACTGAGACTCGTATCCGGCCGTCAGTCAGTTGAGAAGTCATCTGCAAACTGGTGGTACTTTCTGAACTGTAACCGTGTGTCTTCGATGAAATCGTGTTATGCTTGCTCCCCACGACATGCCAAATGTTGTGTCTTGATTGATATCTACCAATGGTTTATTTACCAAACCCATAACAGGAAAACAGTGTGTGACGCGGAGTGCAAACTTGCTGTAGAGGCACACACAGGATTGTCAGCTTAACTAACGCCGCGAGCACGTGAAAGCTTGCCGTGAAGCAGTCATCGTAGCCAGCTGGGCGCTGGGCTGCATATAATTATGAAGTAACTTCGCGCTGTACTGACTCGAGTAGCAAAATAGCTGATTGAACACTTCCGCTGGCTTCAGTTGGCAAAGGGGCTCGTAGAAGGCATGCGCTATCCACCTATTTTTTATCAGTGGTTCTCGCGCGTGTTTCTCTCTGACGAAGCTGTGAACGCAAAGGAAGAAAAAAAAATCCATCGTTTAGCAGCAGGGCGGAGGAGAGGCTTTGAAGATCCAATGTGTGTTTACAATGTGGAGTTTGGCGAGAGGTGTTAGTTTGATGTATGTATTTATTAAGATGTTTTACTAAACGCATATTCTTGAAGCTCTATGCATTTTACAATATCATGTCATTGCCAACATTGTCTGTTGTATGTTTCCATGACACTTTTCATTTCTCTTTTCCTGCCCATTTGCAGTCATGAAATGAAATAATGGTGTTTAGAGCCTCGCTGACCACTAAGGCCATCTCAAGGCGTGTGCATGTGCGTGTGTCTACGTGCATCCGTGCATCACTTGGAACATTCTACGGGTTTTAGTTTTCCACTCCTGCCGTTATTTTTAGTGGTCACAGTTTTCCTTTCATGCATGCAGTTTCTGGGGTTCGAAAGGCAAGCTTTACATGACAGCCTTTTCTTTCTGAAGTGATGTACATGTAGAATACAAGTTGTTCACATAAATGTAGCCATTGCCAGGTCAGAGGTTCTCCTCAGCTACTGGTGACCATGTAACTTCAGAACTGGCCAGCAGTGGGTGGGCAGTGTACCCGGCAAGAAAATACCCCAAGACCCACCTAAAAAAAAACAACAACAAAAAAACAAACAAACCCACAACCAGGCTTTGACACATAGCCGACAGACCTGGCGGAATCTTGTGAACAGGTTCCTCTCTGAGGTACTTTAGGCAATGACTCCTTACTGAGTTGAAGAAGAGGAGAAAGAGGAGTAAGAGGAGGAAGAAGAAGTGGAAGACGAAAAAGATGATGATGATGATGATGATTGAGAAGATGTTGATGATGATGATGATGGTGATGATTGACAAGAAGAAGATGATGATGATGATATTGATGATCATGATGACTGAGAAAAAGAAGAAGATGATGATGATGATGATGATTGAGAAGAAGATGAAGAAGAAGATGATGATGATGATGATGATGATTGAGAAGGAGATGAAGATGATGATCATCATGATGATGAGATATATTGTTTGCGAATTTGAGATGCATGTTTTCACTTCTAAAAAGTTATGATGTAGAATACGAAATGTTCACATGACTATCTATGGTTTGTCAGTTTGATTCTATATTTTATATTGTTCCCTCTTTTCTCCAAATATGTACATATGAAATAAGAGCAGTTAATTAACACAAATGTATCTATTGTTTGCCAGCTTTATTTTGAATATATATGTATTCGCTTCTCTCTAATGTTATTTATATACGTAGAAGATACAAGCTGTCTGCATACATGTATAATTATTTGCCAGCTTGATATATATATATATATATATATATATATGTGTGTGTGTGTGTGTGTGTGTGTGTGTGTGTTTAGATGTTTCGCAAAACCGTTCAGCTCGAAGAAAAAAGAAAATGTCCGCTTTCATTTTGGCATTGTAAATTATCCGCAAAGTCTTATTGAATGCTGTGTATACTTACGTAATGAAATGTGCATTAAAATGATTTTAAAAAAAAACAAATCAAACAAGATAACAAGCTTGTGTGACAATATAGTATATCTTTCTCAACAAGAGTGGGAATTCGTGTTGATGTAATGGTGTTGTTTATGAATGCACTTTATATGAATGCATTGTACACACACACACACACACACACACACACACACACACACACACTTCCACACAGACAGCGATAGAGAGACTTCTATTCAGTCGGAGTTTCTCTCACCGTTTCAAATCCCACAATCTATTCACAGGCAAAACCAGACAGAAATTTTACATTCAAGCAAGAACAGAAACCAAGTAATAATCATATAAAGTGACTTTAGTCTGACACTGTCCTTTTTTTTTCTTCTCAAATCTCTTTCTTTTTCTTCTTCTTCTTTTTTTTAAATGTCAAACTGCAACAGGTGTTAATTATTACATACTAACAAACTCACAATGGATGTCCACCAGAGCAGAAAGAGGAACACAAGCGTCAGTTTACTGATTTTTATTTATTTATTTATTTATTTTTAAAATCAAAATCTAATATCAAACTGCAACATATCCTTGTCCAACTCGCAACGGAGTCCACCCAGAAACTGAAAGTAACAGGAAGGCAAGCGTTGACCAACAGACTGAAAAACAACATTGAAGGCTTCAAAACCCTCTGCTTCAACAACGATGTGTATGTTAACCCTACCATGCCGGCAACGCGGCAACTAACACACAGCAGCAGTGCCGGAACGAGACAAAGGACAGCCACACATGGACTGAACTGACCACAGCACACAGCACCTCCACACTGCTGACCCGCTCAACTTCCCCCGGCGTACCTGGCAAAGGTCAAGGTCAGCCTGGCCGACAGAGGAACCCTGGGGCGCGCTTGCTCCCCGATCCACCTCCTCCTCCTCTTTCCAAGCCCCCTCCCCCTCCCCTTCCACCTCCTCCTCCCCTTACCCCTCCTCCTCCCCAGCCCTCTCCCCCTCCCCTTCCCCCTCCTCCTCCCCTTCCCTCTCCCCCTCCCATTCCTTCTCCTTCTCCTCTGACCCACCACAGCTGGGTGTTGGGGTGGTGCTCTGTGTTGGGCTGTGCTTCCACGCTGGCTCAAGGGGCTTGTCATCCGCAGCTGTCTGCTTCCCCCACCACCACCACCACCACCACCCGCCCTCCCCATCCCTTCTCCTGGTTGGCTGGTGTCCGTCCTTGACCCTGGCAGAGTCTGCTGGCCTGGGGTGTCCTGGTGGCTTAGCGCTGATGACGATGGAGAGTTGGGCTGCGGCTGCCGTTTGTCTCCCTTGGAGGAGGTGGGCTGGTGGCCCTGCTGGAGGGTCATCATCGGCGGGCGGTTTGATTGGAGCTGCGGTCGCGCAGGTCTCTGCCGCCCCCACTCCCTCCTTGATTCTGACTGGGTGACATCGTTCCGCTGAGAGCTGACAGGATCGTGAGCGTGGGCGTGTCCCTGCGCGGCGTGGGGTGGTGACGTCATGGATGTCATCATCAGCACGTTCAACAGGGACAGGAGCTCGGGCCGTGACTCTGTGGTCCTGCCCGACGACAAGGGCAGATTGCCTTTCAACGGATGGACGACCTTTGCCTGAGGAAGAACAACAACGGCCTCGTTTCTTCTCGACGACCAAACATCCGCGGCTGTGTTGTGCGTTTCCGCAGGCCGCTGAGAACCGCTCTCTGCCTTCCGTCGTGGCAGCGCAGCTTTGATCATTTCCGCAAGATCAACACGGCCGGTTTCCAAGCGAGCGCGTTCCGTTTCAGGAAGCGTCGACTTCTTCCCCTCCAACAGATTGACGACGTCCTTCGTTTGTTGGAGATGGAAGTCTGTAGTCTCTTCCCGCCGTCGCTGCGGCGTCGGCAGTGGCGGCAGCGGCAGTGGCGGCGGTGAAGCAGCCTTGTCTGTTTTTTGTTGCGTCGGCGGCGGCTCTGTGGTCGGAACTGGAGCAAGCCGTATCCGTGTCGCGCGTTGGCAGGGCCCGGGAGAGACAGCAGCGTCCTTTGCCGTCAGAGACTGTGCGTCCTCTGATGATATCAGAGGGGTGCTGTTGACGGCGGAGTCGTCTGGAGGAGACACGGTTGCCTTCCTTTCGGATGAACGTCCATCCTTTTTCATCTTCTTCTGATTCTTCTCCTCCTTCTCCCGCTGTGCTGGCTTGGCCTGCTGCTGCCACGATGGCTGGAGAAGGTCGCCGGAGGAGGAGGAGGAAGACGCAGACTCTCCCGTTGTTGTTGCTGTTGTTGTTGTTGATATCGCGGAGTTCACGTGCTCTGACTGTGCAGACTGACACCAAGCTTGCCCTGGGTGATGTTGTTGTTGTTGTGGAGGAGGAGGAAGAGGAGGAGGAGAAGCAGGAGGAGTAGGAGGAGGAGGAGGAAGCCTGTCGTTCATCTTCTTTCCCGGTGGGAGTCTCCTCTTGTTTGTGCCCTGTGACGGAGCACTGCGGGCTGCCTCGTTGCTGAGCAGCGGTTCTAAGCGCCGCCGCTGTCCCCGTCGCTGCCGAGACAGGACAGGTGACATCAGGGTCACGTGATGACGCCTCGGCTGGTCACGTGGCGGCGGTCGGGCCTGAGGAACGTCGGCGACGACGACTTCGACTCTGTCGCTGCGGCGTTTGCGTGGTGTTGTTGCGGTGAAGGCGGAGGTTTTGGAGGCGGAGAAGGGAGCGCTGCTGTGCTTGTTGGTGGCAGTCTGACAGCTCCGGTCACATGACGCCTGGCGACATTCAGCACGTGCGTCACAGGGGAGAGTCACACACACACACACACACACACACACACACACACACACACACACGCGCGCGCGCACACACACACACACACATTCACAAACATACGCACACACACACACACACACACACGCACCAACACTCTCTCACACACACACACACACTCATTCACAGACAGAGACCTTGACAGAGACGCTTTCAATGGGTCCAGCACTTGACTTACAAAAAAACAACAACATATATGTTGCAAAATATTATCAATATAATGGTGGTGTGGTTGTACACATCACACACGCGTGTGCATGCACACACACACACACACACACACACACACACACACACTCACTCACTATATACACATGCATAGCTTTTACACACACATACACTTAGCCCCCCCCCCCCCCCACACACACACACACACATTTATAGTCCACACACAGACATACACACACACACACACACACACACACACACAGCCTGCATGCACACACAAACGCTCACATTCATATATACACACATATACTTAGACACACAATACACACATAGTCTGCACGCACACATACACCTAGCCTACACACACACTCACCTAATGTATAACACAAGACTCACTACAAACTAATACACACATAGATAGCCCCGCCTAGCCCCATCCCCCCCATACATACACATGTAAGTAATATGCGCACGTAAAGATCAGATCTGGTTTCACGTTTGTAACATCGTGTGTGTGTGAGACACAGCATCACACAAAATCCGTCTCATTAGTTGATTCTATACCTAGCGTATTTGCAGATGGTTTTTTTTTTCCAACTGAATTTTTCTCTTATTATCATTATTCTTTATCAGGAACAACCCCCTTTGTCGCCGTGGGTTCTTCAACTCACGTCATCCGTCTTGCAGGCATAGGCCTCGCAGTCTATGGTGACATCGGTGAAGTTGGCGAAGGAGAAAGGCTGGAAGCGGAGGCCCCAGAACGTGTCATTGATGGTGTAGGTGGACACCGTATCCTCCTGGACACACCTGAAACACACACTGAAGCTATGATTATTTCCTCTGCAAGAATGTCCACATCTACTTCTTTTCCTGCCTCTATTGTGGTTGGTGATGCCACAGTTCAGTTTTCTAAATCAGCAAGGAACCTTGGAGTCATTCTTGACTCAAACCTCAGCATGCATACTCAGGTAGTAAATCTGATACGCATAGTCAATTGTGAACTTCGTCGCATCAGCTCTATCCGTCAGTACCTTTCTGTTGAAACTACTAAAACTCTTATTCCTGCTTTTGTGCTGTCACGAATTGACTACTGTAATTCTCTTCTCATTGGCTGTCCACAAAATATTCTTCAGCGAATTAAAAAAACTTCAAAACAATGCTGCCCGTCTGACTCTCAAAGTCTCACGTACTGATCACATTTCTCCTCTCCTCCGCACTCTACATTGGCTCCCCATTGAAGCGATAATTAAATACAAAGTTGTGTGTCTCTGCTATTCTGTTTTCCACTCCGCAGGACCTACTTATCTTTCTGACCTTATCAGTGTTTACACTCCCACAAGAAATCTCCGCTCTTCCTCTGACTGCTATCTTTTGAAACTTCCTCGTGTCAACACAAGAACCTATGGTGAACGTTCTTTCTTCTTTGCTGCTCCTAACATCTGGAACAACCTTCCTCATCATATCCGTGCATCTGATTCTGTTTCTGCTTTTCGCTCATTACAAAAGACTCATCTTTTTAAAACCTATCTATAAGTACTCTCAGCTTCCTTTTCTCCAAAACCACCCATGTCAGCTCACTTTGGGTGTATGTGGAGTGGGAAAGGGAGAGTGTGAGTGGGGGGAGGGTTTTTTGAGAAAGAGTGGTCATGAATGTCATGTTACTTTAATATTTTTCTTTCATGTAAAGCGCCCTGAGCTCTTACTGAGAAAGGGAGCTATATAAATGTACATTATTATTATTATTATTATTCTTACAGAGAGAGAGAGAGAGTGAGAGAGAGAGAGAGAACAAACTCATAAACGTGGCCTACGTCGTGTCTAAGTCTACCTGCCGCTGTCTTTGACAAAATACACGGAGCACTTCAATATCCTCGTAAATAAACGTGAAATGTTGTGTGTGTGTGTGTGTGTGTGTGTGTGTGTGTGTGTGTGTGTGTGTGTTTGCGTGCGCGACTGAAACCTGATTGAATGACACAGGAAACGAATGATGAGCGCCCAATGACAGGTAGCTGTAAGACTGCTCTACCCTAGGAAGACAGCCTGTTGTATAAACGACTCTGGTGTTTGTAAAGCGCTTAGAGCTTGGTCTCTGACCGTAGATAGGCGCTATGTAAGGTATCCACGTCATCATCATCATCATCATCATCATCACTATCATCCTCGTCACAAGAACACATCAACTCAGTCTTATCAGCCAACATCAGTGTGTCGTCGTGCTGGTAGGCTTAGTGGTAATGCTCCCAAACTAGGACGTGAGTGTCCCAGAGTTCAAATCCCTCCCCCCCCCCCCCCGCCCCCCCAATGCACGGACCAGGCTTCTTTACCCCACCACATCCCCCGCCCCACCTCTACTACACTTTGATGGTCCGGGTGATAGTCTTCTGAATTTGAAAGGTCCCGTGTGCAGCATGCATTTAGCGCACGTTAAACAACACACGGCAAACGAAGGGATTGACAAGTTCTGTAGAAAAGAACAGAAGAAAAAAAGAAGAAGAGAAAACAATGCTAGTAAATCAAAAACACTTGCAGAAAAGAAAACAGGGTGATGCTGCATCCCTTCAAATGGGACTGTGGCCTTTCTGTATGAACCATTTATCTGAGTGTCTGTCTGTTATTATTATTATTATTATATTTATATAGCGCTGAATCTTGTGCAGAGACAAATCAAAGCGCTTTCGCACCAGTCATTCACAAGCATGCATAACTCTAAAACTGGAAAAAACTGAAGACAAGGAAGAGGCAGGGAAGGGAGGCTGTTTTGGGAAGAGGTGGGTTTTAAGACCAGACTTGAAAGAGCTGAGTGCGGAGAGACCTGACGAAGAGAAAGAGGAAGTTCATTCCAATTGCAAGGTCCAGAGACAGACAAATAACGGCGGCCAAAAGTCGAGTGTTTGAATTTGGGTATGCGTAAACAGAGTGGATCCGAAGCCGATCGTAGAGAGCGAGATGGAGTGTAGAGGTGAAGGCAGCCACAGAGATAGGAAGGGGCAGATCTGTGAATACATTTATAACATAGAGTGCTGATCTTGTACTTTATTCTGTTTGAGACAGGTAGCCAGTGGAGATGTTGAAAAAGAGGAGTGATGTGCTCAGATCTTTTCTGTCTGTCTGTGTGCCCCCCTCCGACCCCCTTTCTACCCCTTCCCCGTCTCTCTCTCTCTCTCTCTCCAGCTGACTTGTCCAGCATCAAGGCTTGTTTCGGTTTCGTGGGGTCACTAAGGTCGGGGCCCGCGAAGCATGACGTCACCACCAGTCTGATTGGCTGATTGGTATTTAACACCAGGCCGAGGTTGATCCAGCCGCCAGGGTCCAGCACCACACCCTACACACACAGACACACACACACACACACACACACACACACACAAACACACACGCATACGTTTACACACACACACATGCATTCACACACACACACACACACACACACACACGCATACGTTCACACACACACATGCATTCACACACACACACACACACACACACACACATTCACACACACACACACACACACACACACACACAATGACGTGTAAACGTGTATTACGTGTTTTGTTTGTTGACCCCGTCACATAGGCAGCCATACATAATATGCAGTGGTGGTGCGCCAAGATCAGTGGACGACTCCCATCACACACGAAAAAATCTTTTTTTTCTTTAAACGTTGTCGCAGTTGTTGCAGTTAGATCTCTCTCTCTCTCTCTGCTCCCCCCCACCCCCCTATGCCCCCCTTCCCCGTCTCTCTCTCTCTCTTTATTTTTTATGTCTTTTTTTTTTTTTTTTTTACTGGAATACGCCCACTTTACCTTGACCCCTCCATCCCCTGCCCCCACACCCCGACCCCCACCTTCCCACCCCATCACTACCACCCCCCCCCCAAACTCCCAACCCCACGCTCTCCCACCCCACCCCCCACACCTCCCCCCCCTATATCGCCCAACCTCCTCCCCCCCCCCCCATCCGCCCCCCATCCTTCATCCACGCCGGCCCCTCCCCCCCCCCCCACCCCCGACCCCGGGTAGTTTTAATTAACTATAAATATAGTTTGGAACTCAAACTGACGGGGCCCGGTACAGGGGTGGTGAAGGTGTTGTCCCGGAACATGATCATGGTGACGGTGATGCGGGTGTCGCCCAGGGCAGGGAGCACGGGCTGGCTCACGTGGGGCAGACGGCGGGAGGCAGTGAAGGTGCCGGCCACGTTGCACTGTACGTTTATCTGTGGGTGGTGGGTGGGGGTGGGGTGTTGCGGGGGGAGTGAGAGGGGGGTGGGTGAGGAGGTGGTGGGGGTGGTTGGAGGGGGAAGGAGATGTGGGTGGGGAGGAGGGGGGGACAATTACACACACACGCACACACACACGCACACACACAATGCATACATACAGAAGCGCGTGCGCGTGCACACACAAACACACACACAAACACAATGTACACATATAGAATCAAGCGCGCGCGCGCACACACACACACACACACATACACACACACACACTCACACATACAGAAGCATACTCACACACACACACACACACACACACACACACACACACACACACACACACACACACACACACACACACACACACACGAGCACACACACACACACCACAGACAGACAATATTGAGTGAATTCTGAAGCTTTGAAACATTCACGAGCCCCCCACCCCCCACCCCTCCTCCTTTCTCTCTCACTCTCTCTCTCTCTCTCTCGATCCCTCCCTCCCCCCCTCCCCCACACACACACACACACACACACAAGTACACACTTTCCATATAGCACACACATACACGGAATCCGAATCCGAATCAGTTCTGATTGTTATTTAAACCACAACAAGGGTTAATTTGATAAGACACACATACACAGTCACACATACCACACACAAAAACGTAAGTTTGCAATAATAGAGTAAAGATATAGAACAAGGAATAGAATTAGTTCTCCGAACTATGGCGGTTTGGTTTTGTTTGTTTTTTTGTGTTTTTTTTGGGGGGCAGCATATGTAAAGGGCCGAGACATGTGACTGAGGGGGGGCTTCTTCTCTGAAGACCTTATACTCTCCCTAGAGTTTCGTATGACTGCATGTACGTGTTCATCTTGCTGTCATGTTCTAAAGATTATATAGTATAGCTGGCACCGCTTCCAAGGCTCGAAACTATTCACACTCTTTCTTACTCAGGATGTTGCTTGCGGAATGAAATACCATCCTGACTTAATGTTAAGACATTTAAAAGTATCACCCCCCCTTTTTTTTAAAAAAAACAAAACACAAACAAACAAACAAACAAAAAACAACACATATCGAGCATATTTCATATAAGTTTTGTGATTATGATGTATATCCATTGTTGCCAATGACGAAAAAGAATTGATTATTAAAACTGCGTTCTTGTTTCACCCCACCCCTCACTACCCCTCTGTCTGTCTGTCTGTCTGTCTGTCTCTGTCTGCATGTCAATCTCTCTATCTGTCTCTTCCACCCCCACCCCCCACCCTTCAACCCTCTCTCTCCACTCTGAGCTTTGTCTCTCTCTCGCTCTCTCTCCCTCCCCCCACTTCATCTCTCTCTCTCTCTATATATATATATATGCCTTAAGTAATTCCCTATATTTTGCTATTGTGATTCTTTGGTTTTCTCTTTTCTTTTCCTTTTTTTTTTCTTTTAAAAGCTCAGAGGGTCGAGTGAAAAGGAGAAAAGAAGGGGGGGGGGGGGAAAGCTCTTATTGTGCTTATTTCCTCGTATCCCCCTGAAACAACAATTCCTTTCGTTTCGTTTCGTGTCGTGTCGTTTTGTTTCGTATCGTTTCGTTTTCGTTTTGATTCGTTTCGTTTCGTTTTGTTTCGTTTCGCATTTCGCGTTGTGTCGTGTCGTGTCGTGTCGTGTCGTTTCATGACGTGACGTGACGTGTCATCGTGTCGTGTGTCGTGC
>NC_134892.1:12928074-12935574 GCF_041734735.1 Babylonia areolata | reverse complement strand
GCCGAACTTATTGACGGTTTCTCGTTTGTGAACGACGATGAAAAAGAAAACATTGACACTGTCATGAAAAAATATGAAGAATTTTTTGTCGGTGAAACCAACGAAGTTTATGAAACTTTTGTGTTCAACAAGAGATCACAGAACAACACAGAAAGTATTGAAGAATATGTAGCAGACCTGAGAATACTTGCCAAGACTTGTAACTTTGATCAGCTAGAAAATAGAATGATTAGGGACAGAATGGTTGTGGGAGTGAATGATGATGTTGTTAGACAAAAATTACTTGAAATCAAAGATCTATCATTAGAAAAATGCACTGAAATATGCAGAGCACATGAAAGTTCCAAATCACAAATGCAAAAAATGACAACATCAGATGAAAAGGTTCACAAAATTAAAAGACATAATCACAGAACCAGTTACAAGAAAGAAAAAGACAAAAAGCAACATGACAAAGCAAAGGAAAAAGATGATAAAGAAATCAAATGCACAAGATGTGGATACACACATGCAAAAAGAAAGTGCCCAGCATTTGGAAAAAAATGCACAAAGTGTTCAAAATACAATCATTTCAAACAATGCTGTAAAACAAAAACAAAAAATATACATGGCATGCATGATAAAAAATCAAGCACTGAGAGTGACACAGAAACTGATTCAGATACAGATTCAGAGAGCGAATACAGTGTAGGAGAGGTGAAAGATACAAAAGCAAAAATAGAAGGAAAAGAATTGTTTGTCACTGCAGATGTTCAAAATCAAAGTATCAAATTTAAAATTGATACAGGTGCTCAAGCAAACATCTTGCCACTAAAGACATTCAACAAATTCACAACAAAACCTACACTAAAAAAGACTAAAACAAAACTGACCAGTTACTCAGGGAACACACTGAAAACTGCAGGCACATGTCAAATTGATGTAATGGGCAAAAATCTCAAATTCTTTGTGGTAGACACAAATCAGTCAGCGCTCATAGGACTTGAATCAACAAAAGAGTTGAATATAATTCAAATCTTGACTGTTGATGCTGACACTGTGCAAACAGATTACCCTGAAATATTTCAAGAATTAGGGTGTCTCAGTAAACCACATCACATTCAAGTGGACAAAACAGTCACACCTGTCATACAGCCTCCTAGAAAAGTACCTTTTGCATTGAAAGGTAAAATCAAAGAAGAATTAGACAGAATGGAAAAACTAGGTGTCATTGAAAAACAGGAAGGTCCAACAGATTGGGTTAGTAGCATGGTGGTGGTGGAAAAAACTGACAAAACTTTGAGGATTTGTATGGATCCCAAAGATCTCAATAAAGCTATCAAAAGAGAGCATTTTGCCATGCCAACAGTTGAAGAAGTTACAGCACAATTAGATGGAGCAGAATACTTCACAAAACTAGATGCACAAAGTGGATTCTGGCAAATACCCTTAGATGAGGAAAGCTCAAAGCAGTGCTGTATGCAGACACCATTTGGCAGATACATTTTTAAAAGATTACCAATGGGTCTCGCTAGCTCTAGTGAAGTGTTCCACAAAACAATCAAGCAGCTGTTTAGTGACATTCCAAGAGTTGAAAATTGGGTTGATGACATTCTGATATCAGGACGCACACAACAAGAACATGATGATGTTTTGAAAGCAACTCTTGAGAGAGCAAAAAAGATAAATCTTACCTTGAAGAAAAAGAAGTGTGAATTCTCACGAAAGGAAATCAGATATGTTGGTCATATCATCAACAAAGATGGTATTAAACCAGATCCACAGAAGATTGAGGCCATTACAAACATGCCTTCACCAAAATGCAAAAAAGATCTGCAAAGATATCTTGGGATGATAAATTATCTTGGAAAATTTTTTCCACAGATAGCTGATTACACTGAACCAATGCGCAGACTTTTGCAGAAAAAAGCAGATTGGCAATGGAATCATGAACAAGAGGAAGCATTCCAGAAAACAAAGGAAATGTTGACTAAAGTTCCCATACTTGCTCATTACAATCCAAACAAACCAGTCAAAATCACTACAGATGCATCTTCCATTGGTCTTGGATGTGCACTTCTGCAAAATGAAAAACCTGTTGCATATGCTTCCAGAGCACTTACAGAAACAGAACAAAAGTATGCACAGATAGAAAAGGAAACACTTGCTATTGTCTTTGCATGCGAAAAATTTCATCAGTACATATATGGCAAACAATGCAAGGTTGAAACAGATCACAAACCAATTGAAAGCATTTGGTCAAAGCCACTAAACAGATGTCCACCCAGAATACAGAGACTCATGTTGAGATTGCAAAGATATGATTTAGACATAACATACAGACCTGGAAAAGAAATGTATGTTGCAGACACACTGTCAAGAGCAACAGCAACAGAGTCACAGTATCAAACAAAAAAGTCAGAGGAAGAGGAAATTCTCAGAATACATGTAAACACACTTTTGGAAAATATAAAAGTGAAAGATTACAAACTGGAAGAAATGAGACAAGAAACAAACAAAGATCCTGAATTTGTCATGCTCAAAGAACAAATATACAAAGGATGGCCTGCAAATAAAATAAATATACCAGCAGAAATCAGACAGTACTTTCAGGACAATGAAGAACTAACTGTCATTGATGGTCTAATTTTCAAGGCAAACAGAATCCTAATTCCAAAATCAATGCAGTCAGAAATGCTTGAAAGGATTCATGAGGGCCATTTAGGCATAGAGAAATGTAAAAACAGAGCAAGAAGAAACATGTTTTGGCCAGGCATGAATAAACAAATTGAAAACATTGTCACAACGTGTGCAACATGCATAAAGTACAGAAACAAACAACAAAAAGAACCTTTGCTGAATCATGATATACCAGAAAAGCCATGGCAAAAAGTAGGAACAGATCTGTTCACTTGGGAAGGACATGATTATTTGCTTATTGCAGATTATCATTCAAAATTCATTGAATTTGCACTACTTCCAGACACAAAAAGCAAAACTGTCATTACATACATGAAATCCATATTCAGCAGACAAGGCATACCTGAAGAAGTAGTCTCAGACAATGGTCCACAGTATACAAGTGAGGAGTTTCACATGTTTGCACAAAAATGGGAATTCAAACATGTTACATCTAGTCCCAAATATCCTCAATCAAATGGATTTGCAGAAAGAATGGTACAAACACTAAAAAAATTGTTCAAAAAGGCTAGGGACAGTGGACAAGATGTGTATCTGGCAGTACTGAACTACAGATCCACACCAATAAACAGTACACTTCCATCGCCAGCAGAGATACTCATGAACAGAACACTCAGAACAAGACTCAGTGTTCCAACAAAGCAACACAAAAGGAAAAAATCAAACAAAGTCAAGAAAGAGTTGAAAGAAAAACAAAAGAAACAAAAAGACTACTATGACAAAGGAGCAAAGGAGTTATCAAAACTCAAACCAGATGATAAAGTCTATGTGAATGACAATGGTTGGATACCAGGAAGAGTTGTAAAAGCAGCAAAAACACCCAGATCATATTATGTTCAAACAGAGAAAAGTACATTGAGAAGAAACAGAAGAGATCTGATAAAGGTAAATGAGAAAATGAGTATGAACCCAGACAACTCCAAACAAAAGACAATGTCAACCACACATGAAAGCACACAAAAGAACAGCTCACAAACAAAACATGACAAATACTATACTCATTTAGAAGAAAGTGATAGTGACAATGATGATGACAGAAACAATCGATTTGTTCCCCAGCAAACAAACAAAACATGTGAAGAAAATTCACCAGAAAAGCAAGACACCAGACACAAAACAACAAAGAGTGGTAGAAATGTGAAAATGCCTGCAAGACTGAATGATTATTTTCTTTAACAAGAAGTGGTGGTAAAAATGTGAGAGTGCCTGACAGTGACAGAATGAATGATTTTTTAAATTTTTATTTGGAGTACAGTATAAATTCTTTGGTTTCTGTTCAAGATCCAAATATTTATTATCATCCGATATTTTACTGTGTTTAAAAAAAAAAAAAAAAAAAAAAAAGGAAAGCAAAGCAATATCAAATGTATGTCATTATAAAAATTGCCATTTCAGCAATACCTTATAAAAGAATAATGAATGTTATAATAGTTCAAAATTTATTCATAAGCATAGTAGAAATGTTTATATTAATTTGTTCAAAAGTATAAAAAGAATGGAGATGTGACATTGATGAACATTATACTGAAGAATGGAGATGTGACATTGATGATCATTATATTGAAGAATGGATATGTGACATTGATGAACATTATACTGAAGAATGGAGATGTGAAATTGATGAACATTATACTGAAGAATGGAAATGTGACATTGATGAACATTATACTGAAGAAGGGAGATGCAGATTTAATGAACATTATACTGAAGAAGGGAGATGTGACATTTGAATTACTTCCATTATGCATGTTATCATTGTTTATCTAAAATATGATTGGTTGGGGACTAGACAGAAAGATGGCAACTTAACGTTCTCTTCAATAAATAGATCTTGTTAATCCACATTTAGTTTCTTATGTATATATATTGATACAATGAAAGAAACACAACAGGTAGAAGGCTAAAAGGGGATTCAATAGAAACAAACATAATATTAAATTGCTATAACGAAGCCAATGTGAATAATATTTTTAGAATGTCAGATTATGAGAGTACACGAAATTCAATGATGAAAATTTGTAAAGAACACTATAATACTAACCTAAGGAAAAATTCATTAGCTAATAGAATTGCACATATATGGAATGCACTACCTATCGAAACTAAAATTGCACAAAATACTAATGTGTTAAAAAATCTCCTTGACATGAACGTCGATTTAAAAGAAAAATTTACTGACTTTGACGAGTGATTTACAGTACGTTTAAAAGAAAACATATATGTATCCCACAAATAAAAGGAGACCGATATTGAAGGGGACATAAAAAGGCCGTGCGGCCTAGGCAGTCAAATGCCAGTCCCTACACTACTACTACTACATGCAGCATAGAAAGTAGCTGAGAATCTTTTCTTCTTGATTTCTTTAAGTTAACCTTCCTCTAGCAAACTCAATAACTCTTCACGCAAAAGAAAAGTGGAATTTCGCAACGACAACAACAACAACATCAAAACATACCTGTAATGGCAATAATACACGGGATTAACATAAACAGAAGTGTCCTCTGCTGTGCCTTTTGCGTTCGTGTGGAGATTTCCATCATCACAGATTGAACTTGCAGCCTTCAAAAACTCATGTTTTTCGCAATCATGTTCACAAACTGTGGAGCAATTGGCCACTGTTCCACAATACACGTGTATCACCACAACACCTTGTTTAGGAAAATGTTCAAACGATTAAAAGAAAGTCGAGAACAAAAAAGATCTGTTTGATGCGTTGAATCAAACTTCTCAGCTGCTGACCTTTTTTTTTTTAGCAAAAACATTGTGAGACAAATATTATGACGTGTAATATTTGACGTCAGTTTACTGTCCTGGTGAAGCCCAATAGGCGAACAAACAACAGAGTGGTAAGGTACGGAGAGAGTTGCCGCTCTTTTTTGTTTGTTGATACTTTACTTCATTGTTCCCAATCCTCCTGGTTAAGACGCTCAGCTGCCAATACAGAGAGTCCGTGAGGGTGTGGGTTCGAATCCCGCTCTCGCCCTTTCTCCTAAGTTTGACTGGAAAATCAAACTGAGCGTCTAGTCTTTCGGATGAGACGATGAACCGAGGTCCCGTGTGCAGCACGCACTTGGCGCACTGAAAAAGAACCCATGGCAACGAGAGTGTTGTCCTCTGGCGAAATTACGTAAAATGAAATCCACTTTCATAGATACACAAATATGTAAGCATGCACTCAAGGCCTGACTAAGCGCGTTGGGTTATGCTGCTGGTCAGGCATCTGCTCAACAGATGTGGTGTAGCGTGTATGGATTTGTCCGAACGCAGTGACGCCTCCTTGAGAAAGTGAAACTGAAACTGAAACTGTTCCAAATCGACAGCCAACAACAATTCACGAAACACACGGAAACGCAAGTCAACAAAGCCAACAGAATACCTGGCCTCATACGCAGATCATATGTTAACCTTCTTCTTCTTCCATATACACCCACGGTGAACATTTTGACCATTATTGGCGTTTTAGGGAGTGCGCAGGGGGAGGGGGGGAGAGTGAGGGGGGAGGGGGGGTTGTGTAGGCCTGACACCTTTGAAGAAAAGGTGTCAAGGCTGGGGGACAGGACGGCGTCTCCTGGCAGGCTGTTCCAGTCCCTGATAGTACGGGGGGAAAAGGCCATGTTGTATTCAT
Organism: Babylonia areolata; assembly: GCF_041734735.1. Classification (NCBI taxonomy): domain Eukaryota; kingdom Metazoa; phylum Mollusca; class Gastropoda; order Neogastropoda; family Buccinidae; genus Babylonia; species Babylonia areolata. The sequence continues at coordinate 12,929,270 of NC_134892.1, read as the reverse complement.
TCTTGGCAGGGATCCTCTTTAGCTGTTTGCTGTGACTTCTTCTGGAGCGGGTCACAGCGGGGGCCATTCTATTAGTTTTTTGAGTTTGTAACTGTGACCCCTCGTGGGTCCATTCGGATTTAGTACGAAAGGAGAGGCACACTTGTACAGTCCATGGCAGACACACAGAGTGTGAGTGGGAGAGGTTAAGACATTGTATATGCAAATTCTTTCATGAGTTCTGAATGGTACATTTAAAAACAACAACACATTAACCTTTCCCGTACGTCGCCTAAAATTTTGCGCGCCGTACATCGTGGGTGTGCAGAAACCCATGGTTTCTAAGAAGGAATGACCCCTCGCTGTACGTCGTGGGTGTGCAGGCACCCATGGTTTCTGTGTACGAACTAACCCTTCGCTGTACGTCGTGGGTGTGCAGGCACCCATGGTTTCTGTGTACGAACTAACCCTTCGCTGTACGTCGTGGGTGTGTAGGCACCCATGGTTTCACTGAAGAAATAAGACCTTGCCGTACGTCGTGGGTGCACAGTAACCCACACCTGTCCGTAAAGCAAATTTGACTTTTCTTCAGCAGACTTGCATGCGCAGTTTCCACTTGTGCGTGTAGGCTATTTACTCCAGTGCTTGACCAGGCGCATTGTGAATAAGTTTTGCCCGTGAGAAGAGAGAGTTGTTTTCTCTACTTTGAACAGATTAGGATAAGAATAAAATTTCTATATCAACTATCTTTCTTTTTTTAGCCATAGTCGGGTTTTCTCTACTTTGAACAGATTAGGATAAGAATAAAATTTCTACATCAACTAGATTTTAGATCAATTGATTTCAGACTTACAAAAATATCCAGTTCTTTAATTCCAACTAGATAAAAAGCTATCAATCAGTTGCTCCCGATCATTCTCTACAAGAAAAACAGTTCATTCAATATTGTTGAAGATATCTAGTGCAATAAATATTGTTTTCTGAAATTAGTTACAACTTTAGAGTAAAACTTGCCGCAGACTTGAACCGGGATACGATCAACAAAAGACAAGGTCACTCTGATCTCTCTCTGTAGCGAGCCCAAGTGACGTCACGTCGACAACGCGTGGCGCGCAAGCTTTGCATGGGTGGCTCCACACCCACGACGTACGGCGTGCAAGGTTTATTCTTTGGGAGTATGGGTGTCGTCACACCCACGACGTACTGGGACATTAATT
>NC_134892.1:12915574-12925574 GCF_041734735.1 Babylonia areolata | reverse complement strand
GGGGGGAAAAACAAACAAGAAACGAACAGAACAAACTATGCCCCTACAAAGTCATATTCTCTCAACCCTCTCCCCTAAAACACAGCCAACTTGTTCAATTGATGCGGTGGCACAGTCAGGGCAACTCAGGTTGGAGTTTGGCGGGGCATGGTCCTCGGAGTGACTTCGGCAGGACAAGGAACTGTTCAAACAGCTGCAGCACAAAATGTTCGCTAAAATTCACGATAGTGTTTGAATGGAGCTAAAGGAGAAGGCTATTTATTCGAGGGACGTCGAGACTTCAGCGGGGCTTACAATGGCACTACCGTATAATTATTTTATAAATGGACACAAGCTGTTGTCCCTTAGGTGGGTTACGTATTTTCACATATTTTAAAGGAGAGAAAAACTGGATGATTAAAACACTTCCACGCATTCATACAACAGTTATTTCCCCCTAGATCAACCTCCACTTGGGAAAGGGAAAACGACAATATTATATTATACGAAGTAACTAGCATATGAGAGTCGTTTTGTTATTAAATTCACTTTCTTACTGCGCTAAAGAAATAAATGTGATGCGCAAGAAAACAACCGAGCTTGGACGACTAGAATATAAAAAAAACACCTTTTGTAACTTTTTATCTGTGAAGTTCACGTTCACTGTGTATGAATATGGACAAGAAAGAATAGATATCCATCCTATCCAACAGCAACACACACGTCTTGGTGTGTGAAAAATCCCGCGCACAAAATAACTGAAAAAGATAGGACTGGATCCCCGTACGTGTGCACACATTATATTATCCTATGACAAAGAGAAGGGGGAACAAATATTTACAATATAATGATGTACACAAAAGAAAAGAAAACCAAAATGAGAAAACAACAACTAAGGTGAGATATGTACATGGGTGATCACGTTCGTCACAGCTCCAGTGACACTAGTGTACAGGAGGGGCCTTATGCACTAAATCCGTGACAACCGAATCCCACACTCACTAGTATTTTCTCCCCCTCCACTAAAACTTGAGTGGTGGTGAAGATGCTAGTCATTCCAATGAGGTGACAAACCCAGGCCCCAGTGTGTATCATGCACTTAGCGCACGTTGAGGAACCCACGGCAACAACGAAAAAGGTTGTCCCTGTGCAACATTTTGTAGAAATAATCCACTCTGACATGAAAATAAATACACTTGCAGACAATAAAAAAAAAAGAAAAAAATTTGCGCTGAAATGTAGTGACGTGCTCTTCCTGGGGAAAGCAGCCCGAATTTCACACAGAGAAATCTGTTCGACGAAACGTCAAGGAATATTATACACCACAATACAATACACCACTGTACAATACAACACAATACAACAGAACGCAGCACAATACACACCAATGCCAATAACACGATACTATTAATAATAATAATAATATGCAGAATGATGAAATGCAGGCTTATATACCGCAGTAACCATGAGGCTCACCGGGGGACAAAGCAGAGAATAAACGAAAGTGAAAAAAAAACCCGTTCAGTAATTTTTTTTTTCAAAATAAATATTATCCTTTTCTAAACAGCTTTTTTTTTTTTTTTTTTGGTTAAATTTCCTTTACTTTTCTTGACACAAAACTAAATGCATTTCTTCTAGGGGGCGGACAATTTTACAAAGACTGTGTAATTTTTCGTGTATGTCTTCAGAAAACATTCGAACAACATTTGTTATGTTTCCGTCAGTGTGTGGAGGTTTATGAAGGGCAGTATCGTGTGTCGTGTTCTTCGCTGATAATGAAGTGTTGTGCAGTGAAGGCGTTGTTTGGACTGTTCTTCTTCCTCGTGTTTGCCGTTTTTCCAGTAAGTTAATCATACTCTCTCTCTCTATATATATATATATATATATGTGTGTGTGTGTATGTGTGTGTGTGTGTGTGTACGTGTGTGGTAAATCTTATATTTATCTGTGTAGATGTACATTTATTTGTATGTGTCTTTTGTGGATGTATGTTCATATATTTTTGCACATACACACACACACGTATTATATTGCTAATTTATTTTATCTCTCTCCTCCTCCATCTTCTTCTCCTCTTCATTTTCCTCCTATATCTCCCCCTCCTCCTCCTTTTTTTCCATTGTTGTTTTTTGTAACAGTCCCTCTTCGGACGAGTGCAGATTGCACTTTGGGGGTCCCATTGTCTACAGTTGGGCTAACAGCAAAGTGAGTGTTGTATCATCAGTGGTTTCTCCACTGCGATGGGAAATCATTTTCAGCTTAGTCTTTTGTGAAGGACTATTGACTCTCAAACTAGGAGGCAAAATTGCACTGGGTCTTAGTGCTGCAGCCTTTGGGGCTAGCTGGCCTTTTGGGAACCATCCCAACGCCGGTTGTCCTAAAACCCTATTGGCCAAGAGAGTGGGGATGTAACTTGGGCAAAACACTCTCCACTATGATCAAATTCCAGCCCAGATAGTCGGGACAGCAGTGGACTGGAAATGCACCCACCCCCACACCCCACCAATAATAATAATAATAATAAAATAAAAACGAATAAAATATATATATATATATATATCCAACCAAAAACGAAAGGCAGAAAAGGAACGAAATGGAAATACAAACTGTACCAAAAGAAGATAAAATATTGACTGACGCAACATCTAGACATATCGTTTCTCACATTCCATCTCGCCTTGACTACTGTAACTCTCTATCGTCTGGTTTGCCTGCTTCATCCATTCAGTCCCTTCCGCCGCATACAAAATTCTGCAGCCCGACTCGTCCTCAGACAGAAAAGATCTGAGCACATCACTCCTCATTTACAACATCTCCACTGGCTCCCTGTCTCACACAGAATAAAGTACAAGATCAGCACTCTATGTTATAAATGTATTCACAAATCTGCCCCTTCCTATCTCTGTGGATGCCTTTACCTCTACACCCCATTTCGCTCTCTACGATCGGCTTCGGATCCACTATGTTTACGCATACCCAGATTCAAACATTCGCCTATTGGCCGCCATTCTTTCTCTGTCTCTGGACCTTGCAGTTGGAATGAACTTCCTCTTTTGCTTCGTCAAGTCTCCACACTCAGCTCTTTCAAGCCTGGCCTTAAAAGCCACCTCTTCCCAAAACAGCCTCCATTCCCTGCCTCTTCCTTGTCTTCAGTTTCTCCAGTTTTAGAGTTATGCATGCGTGTGAATGACTGGTGCGAAAGCGCTTTGATTTGTCTCTGCTCAAGATTCAGCGCTATATGAATACCATTATCATTATTGTAATTATTATTATTATTATTAAAGGAATGAAAAGAAAGAAAGAAAGAAGGAAGGAAGGAAAAAAAGAAGAAAGAAAGAAAGAAAGAAAGGGGAAAAGGGACTATGAAAATGGGTCAAAAAGAAAAAGAATAGTGCAAACAAATCAAATAAATAATGATAATAAAGATGATGGTATGAATTTTTATTGCGCCTATCATCTAAATAGGGTCCCACGCGCTTTACAAAAACGGGTATATTGAAAAACACACACACACACACACACGTCTAATATCGCTCAAAGTAAAAAAGACGTTAAATAGAAGAAACAACAACAACACACACACACACACACACACCCTGCAAGATTTTGAGGTCAAGTCACGCACCCACACCAACACACTTACGGCAAAAAAAAGAAAAGAAATAAGTGCATACATACACAATTCTTATAATAACAAAAACTAACAATTACAATAACAACAATAATGTAGATTTTTAAAATTTTATTTGCGTCTGTTATCTCGATAGGGCCCTAGGCGCTTTACGAAAAAAAAAAAAGAGGTACATCTAGAAACACACACAGACACAGACAGACACACACGCACGACACACACACTGACACACGATATTACACACACATCGACTCGTCAGGACAAGTCACACACACACACACACACATACGATATTACACTCACATCGACTCACACACACACTCATTCACACACGATATTACACACACATCAACTTGTCAGGTCAACTCTCTCTCTCTCTCACACACACACACACACACGTGTACCCCATACCCACACATTAGACCCATCCCACCCATCCACCCAAACACCCCACCACCACCACCACCCCAACCCCCTCCCACACACACACACACACACACAACTATTCCACAGCTGAGGCGGTGCTTTCGTCAACATCGCTGGTCAGTTCTGAGGTGGTGGTCTCAGCCGCCAGGCTGGACTCCTCCAAGCTGGACTCCAGGTCAGGCTTGACGACGGGCTTCTTGCCGTCTGTGGTTTTCAGTTTGGCCAGCAAGGTGTCGGCTATCTCCCCCTCCGCCGCCTTGTCCGCCGGGAGCAGACTGAGTAGACGCAGACGCACACGCACACACACACAGACGCGCGTACAAACACACAAGCACACACACACACACACAGACACAGAGAGTTAGAGGCACAAACGCGCACGCACGCACGCAAGCACGCACACACACACACACACACACACTGGCGCGCGCGCACGCAGACGAGCACGCACACACATACATAGATGCGCGCACGCACACACACACACACACATACACATGTACATACCACACACACACACACACACACACAAACACGAACGCAAATATGCACATAGAGCGAGAGAGAGAAAGAGAGAGTGTGAGACAGACAAACAGACAGACAGACAGACAAAGGATGAAAGAAAAAAGGGGGTCAGAGACAGAAAGAGACAGAGAAACAGACAGGGAAGTCAGAGACAGACAAAGGAAGAAAGGTAGGGGAAAAAAAGGGGGACAGACACAGAGAGAGGGAGAAAGACAGACAGACAGACACAGAGAGAGAAAGAGGGAGACAGAGAGGGGCGGAGAGACACAGAGAGAATGGGTTAATAAACAGACAGACAGACAGACAGACAGACAAAAGGAGTGTCTACCTTTTCCTCTTTTCCACGACAATGGCCAGATTTTTCCGCCTTTCATCCATGCTCTGTCGTCTATGTAGTATTACTGAGCACACCAATACAACTCAAAATAATCAAAGACGTCAGTCACTGAATCACTTTATAACACACATAGCGTATCACGCCACGAGCACACATAAGCAACACACACACACACACACACACACACTCTCTCTCTCTCTCTCTTAGTTTTACTGTTGCATGTAAGGACCTTGCAAGCAGAGCGAAATATGCGCTTTTCTGTATCATGCAAAAATTATCCAGTTTAGAAAATCAATCTTTTGGATTGTTTATGAAATTATTTGACTCAACCTATTACACAATACGGAGCTGAAATTTGGGGTCTTTACGAATCAGCAATTCACTGTGAAAAAGTTCATTTATTAGCATTAAAGAAATTTCTTGGGGTGACTATGAAAACACCTAATGATTTAATCTATGCTGAAACTAATCGATATTCGATATATTTGAATTCGATTATCAGATGTATTTCTTATTGGTTAAAAATAACGCGAATGGAAAACGTAAGACTGCCAAGGAAAGCCTACAACATGTTACATGATTTGGATAATAGAGGTAGAACTAACTGGGTGTCAAAGGTGAAAATAAAACTGCATGATTTAGGCTTTGCTTACGTGTGGCTAAATCAAGGAGTAGAGGATATAAACAGATATCTACGTACACTTCGATCGAGACTAATCGACTATCGTTGGCAGGAATGGTCGAGCCATATCCAAGATAGTAATCGTTTTGATTTTTATAGACAGATTAATTTGAGACATACGGTACCAGTTTATTTGGCAATGAATATGAATAGACATTTAAAATGTATCATGGCAAAGCTTAGATTTGGAATTTCTGATTTGTTTACGCATTATTACCGTTACAGGCAACATAAAGATAGTGACCTTATTTGTACTTTATGTAAAAGTGCAACGGAGAGTGAACTCCACTTTGTACTTTGTTGTCCTGTGTTAAGTGATCTCAGAAATCAGCTGATACCTTCAAAATTTCATAGGCAACCCTCCTTGTTCAGACTGTATTTGCTTATGTCATCCACTAAGGAACACGTTAATAAACAGCTAACAATTTACTTGTATAAAGCCTTAAAGATTAGAAATACAATATGCAGTTGAGTGTGTGCTAGTTTTCCGCTTTTTTGTTATTATGTGTGAATAAGACTAAATGCAGATAATGACTGTTTTTCTCATTTTCAGGTTACAACTGTGTTATGTTACATATCTGAATATATTACCTCTGTAATATTTGTTTACACCACCCCTTCATGAGGGGCCATGGCCTATATTGAATAAAACATCCGTATCCGTATCCGTATCTCTCTCTCACACACACACACACATACACACACGCGCGCACAAATACGTACACATGTCCTCATGCACACACGCACACGAACACACCTTCCTTATCTTCAACTCACACACAAACTCCTCGCCCGCACACACACACACACACGAAGAAACAGAAACGTACACATACACCCCCACGCTAACACACTTGACCACAAAAGATGTGGAGTGATGGCCTGGAGGTAACGCGTCCGCCTAGAAAGCGAGAGTATCTGAGCGCACGGGTTCGAATCCTGGCACAGTCGCCAGTATTTTTTCTCCCTCCACAGGACCTTGAGTGGTGGTCTGGACGCTAGTCATTCGGATGAGACGATAGACCGAGGTCCCGTGTGCAGCATGCACTCAGCGCACGTAAAAGAACCCACGGCAACAAAAGGGTTGTCCCTGGCAAAATTCTGTAGAAAAATCCACTTCAATAGGAAAACAAATAAAAAATTGCAGGTAGAAAAAAAAGGGTGGCGCTCTCAGTGCAGGGACGCGCTCTCCCTGGGGAGAACAGCCTGAATTCCACACATGATATGTTGTGACAAAAAAGAGTAATACAATACAATACAATACAATACCCGTATTAACACACACGCAAACACTCGCACACGCATGCACACACACACACACACACATACACACTTATACCTAAACCCCCCACCCACCTACCCTGCACACACACACACATACATAAATTATCCCATCCCACACACACACACACACACACACACACCTCACATCCCCACACATGCCTTACGCCCTCCTACACACACACACACACCTCACATCCCCTACGCCCTCCTACACACACACACACACACTTCACATCCCCCCACATGCCTTACGCCCTCCTACACACACACACACACACAAACACACCTCACATCCCCCAACATGCCTTACGCCCTTCTACACACACACACACACAGACACACACACACAAACACACCTCACATCCCCCCCGCATACCGTACGCCCTCCTACACACACACACACACATACATCACATCCCCCCACATGCCTTACGCCCTCCTACACACACACACACACACACACACACACACACACACCTCACATCCTCCTACATGCCTTACGCCCTCCTACACTCACACACACACACACTCACACACAGACACACACACACACTGCACTGACCTCCCCACCCCTACCTACCCCCCACCCCCACCCCCCTGCGAAAAAAACAACAATCGCAAACTGAGGTGGTATCATCATAAGATCAACAGGACTTGCAAAGACGATCCTGCAGGGAGGGAGAGAAGGAGAGGCAGACAGAAAAAGAGATGGGAAGACAACGTCCCAGAATGGACAGGTCTCGGAGGCTGAGCAAGGGAAGCAGAATACAGAGAAGGGTGGAGGGAGGTGGTTGACAGGTTATCTTGCGGGGCCCTTACAGTCATCTAGACTAAGGGACGAGTGAAGTGAAGTGACAGTTTCAGTTTCTCAAGGAGGCGTCACTGCGTTCGGACATATCCATATACGCTACACCACATTTGCTAGGCAGGTGCCTGACAGCAGCATAACCCAACGTGCTTACTCAGGTCTTGAGTGCATGCTTATGTATTTGTGTACCTCTATCAGAGTGGATTTCTTTTTGACATAATTTTGCCACAGGACAACACTCTCGTTGCCATGGGTTCTTTTTTCAGTGCGCCAAGTGCGTGCTGTACACGGGACCTCGGTTTATCGTCTCATCTGAGCGACTAGACGCTATGTTTGATTTTCCTGTCAAAGTTGGGTGAATAGGGCGAGAGCGGGATTCGAACCCACACCCTCACGGACTCTCCGTATTATCAGCTGAGCGCCTCAACCATTCTGCCACCTTCCTCCTATGACAGACAAAGAGATTGCAAAATCCCCAAGAAACAAAAACACAGCTCGAAGACCATCTCAGCCTCCCCACCCCCCCGCCCCCCACCGACGCCCTTCCCCCACCCACATCCAGCCCTACACCCCCACCCACTCACCTTGTTGTGCTTCTTTCTGACTTCGTTTCCGCCTGCTGAAAAAGATGCAGCAAAAGCCCAGGGCACAAAGGATCGCCACCAACCCAAACACTATCCCTACCAGCGCCACTTTGCTCAGTTCCAACGGCGCTGCACACACACACACACACACACACACACACACACACATATGTAAACACACACACACATGTGTAACACACACATACACACACATATGCAAACACACACACATACACACACACATAAGTAAACACACAGACATACGCACGCGTGCACATGCACACACGCACACTCACAGGCAACACACACAGACACATGCATCCAAAGCATTAACAGCGGTGTTCACACACACACACACACACACACACACACACACACAGAGAGAAAGAGAACAGCCCTACTCAACAAACAATCCTGCCTCTATCCACACACACACACACACAAATATATATATATATATATATATACATATATATACATCTATATATACATATCTATATACATCTATATAGATATATAGCTGAGAGAGACATACGTCATTCACCCACTTACACGCACACTTCACCCTCACCAATCCCCCCCCCCACACACACACACCTTCCCTCCCAAACCCCACCCCCCACACACAATCCCCCTCTCCTACCCCAACCCCACCTACCTCCTCTCCCAAACCCCCCCCCCCCCACACACACACACACCCTCTCCTACCCCAACCCCACCCACCTCCTCTCCCAAACCCCACCCCCCACACACAACCCTCTCTCCTAACCCAACCCCACCCACCTCCTCTCCCAAACCCCACCCCCCACACACAATCCCCCTCTCCTACCCCAACCCCACCCACCTCCTCTCCCAACCCCCCCCCCCCCACACACACACACACCCTCTCCCACCCCACCCCAACCCCACCCACCCCCAGAAAAACAACAACAACAACAACAACAAAACCCACACCAACATTTTTTCAGAAAGTTGGGTATGGAGACGCTCTGGGCGGACTGCTCAAAGTCCACCTCCTCCAAGTCCCCGCCCTTCATCCGGCGCAGGTAGCAGCGGTAGTCCCTGGTGGCGTCGACCTTGGTCAACACCCGGGACAGCATGGAGGAGCGGCGCCAAAAGCACGACTCCTTCTCGGGATCCATGGGCTCCGACACGTCCTCGGCCTCCCCGTCGTAGTCCTTCCACGTCTTGGCCGCCGTTGACCTGTCTCGGTACTGCCACACCCACACGATCTGCGGGAAAGCGTGGGAAGAGACGACTTGATAATGATAGGGAATGTGTGCTGCCTGCTTTCGTGGCGGACTTTTCGTCGCTCACAGAGCGAGAAGTAGGTCATATGACGTCCTCCCATACCCACACGATCTGTGGGTTGGAGGTGGGAGGGAGGTTTGGCTAAGGGTGAGGGGGCGGGAGGTGTGGGGGAGGCGGATGGTGGGGAAGTAGGGTGGTAGATGGCATAATGATGATGATGTTGATAATCATCATCATTTTCGCCGCCATCATCACCATGCCGATGGTAACAATGACGAGGATGATGATGATGATAATGATGATATCACTTCTACTAATAGTAATAATGATAATGAGAAGAAGAAGAAGAAGAATGATGATATCACCACTACTGCTGCTACTACTACTACTAGATATAACAACAACAACAACAACAGCAGCAGCAGCAGCACCAGTAACAACAACAACGATGATGATGATAATGGTAATGTCATAGTTCCTCCACGTCTTGGTG
>NC_134892.1:12893074-12910574 GCF_041734735.1 Babylonia areolata | reverse complement strand
GAGGCCTCTGGCCAACATGACACGAGAGATGACGTGTATATTCTTTGTACAGGGAAATGTTTACAACTTGTAGAGACAAAGTCATAGGCAAAGTCCAGCGTCTTTTTAATGCCAGGCTTCTGGTCTACATAATATTATGCATGATGGCGTGTATGTTCTGTGTACAGGGAAATGTTTACAACTGGTGGAGCCAAAGTCAAAGTCCAAAGTATTTCTTAATGTCAGGCCTCTGGCCTACATAACATGAGTGATGGCGTGTGTGTTCTTTATACAGGGAAATGTTTACAACTTGTGGACACAAAGTCCAGCGTCTTTTTGATGTCAGGCTTCTGGCCTACATAATATTATAAGTGATGGCGCGTATGTTCTGTGTTCAGGGCAATGTTTACAACGTGTGGAGACAAAGTCCAAGTCCAACGTATTTCTTATGTCAGGCTTCTGGCCTACATAATATTATAAAAGATGACGTGTATGTTCCGTGTACAGGGAAATGTTTACAACTGGTGGAGCCAAAGTCCAAGTCCAAACTATTTATTGTCAGGCCTCTGGCCGACATAACATGAGTGATGGCGTGTATGTTCTTTATACAGGGAAATGTTTACAGCTTGTGGAGACAAAGTTCAAGTCCAACGTATATTTAATGTCAGGCTTCTGGCCTACATAACACGAGAGATGACGTGTACGTTCTTTGTACAGGGAAATGTTTACAACTTGTGGAGACAAAGTCAAAGTCCAGCGTCTTTTAATGTCAGGCTTCTGGCCTACATAATATTATGAGTGATGATGTGTATGTTCCGTGTACAGAGAACTGTTTACAACTTGTGGAGACAAAGTCCAACGTCTTTTTAATGTCATGCCTCTGGCCTACATAAAATTATGAAAGATGACGTGTATGTTCTGTGTACAGGGCAATGTTTACAACTTGTGGAGACAAAGTCAAAGTCCAACGTCTTTTTAATGTCACGCCTCTGGCCTCCATAAAATTATGAGAGATGACGTGTATGTTCTGTGTACAGGGAAATGTTTACAACTTGTGGAGACAAAGTCAAAGTCCAAAGTATTTCTTAATGTCAGCCCTCTGGCCTACATAATATTATGAGTGATGGCGTGTATGTTCTGTGTGCAAGGAAATGTTTACAACTGGTGGAGACAAAGTCAAAGTCCAGCGTCCTTTTGATGTCAGGCGTCTGGCCTACATAATATTATAAGTGATGGCGCGTATGTTCTGTGTACAGGAAAATGTTTACAACTGGTGGAGCCAAAGTCAAAGTCCAAAGTATTTCTTATTGTCAGGCCTCTGGCCGACATAACAGGAGTGATGGCGTGTATGTTCTTTGTACAGGGAAATGTTTACAACTTGTGGACACAAAGTCAAATTCCAGTGTCTTTTTAATGTCAGGCTTCTGGCCTACATGATATTAAGAGTGAAGGTGTGTATGTTCTGTGTACAGGGCAATGTTTACAACTTGTGGAGACAAAGTCCAAGTCCAACGTATTTCTTATGTCAGGCTTCTGGCCTACATGATATAATGAGAGATGACGTGTATGTTCTTTGTACAGGGAAATGTTTACAACTTGTGGAGACAAAGTCCACCGTCTTTTTAATGTCAGGCTTCTGGCCTACATAATATTAAGAGTGATGGCGTGTATGTTCTGTGTACAGGGCAATGTTTACAACTTGTGAAGACATGGTCAAAGTCAGTCCAGCGTCTTTTTAATGTCAGGCTTCTAGCCTACGCAACACGAGAGATGACGTGTATGTTCTTTGTACAGGGAAATGTTTACAACTTGTGGAGACAAAAGTCCAAGTCCAGGGTATTTTTTAATATCAGGCCTCTGTAGCTTACATAGGTTATGATGGCGTGTATGTTCTGTGTACAAGATATGCAGGTTTACGAATTATGGAGACAAAGTCAAAGTCCAACGTCTTTTTTAATGCCAAGACTCCGGCCTGCAGATTATAATGATGACGTGTGTGCTCTGCATACCAGCCCGAATGTTTACAACTTAGTGGTTTGCGTATGCACATTCGTTACACTGAGAGAAAACAACAACCAATAATAATAATAATAAAACAAATAAATAACTACATAATAATATTCATGATAATGTGAAAAGGTCAAGTCCGAAACAAGGCAGGTACGCGCTCTCAGTGTAGGAACGCACTCTCCCTGGGAAGAGCAGCTCGAATTTCACACAGAGACATCTGTTGTGACAGAAAATATAAATACAATACAATTTTCTGGACTTTAAATCTGCACAAACGCGTCATCGTTCGTTCCGTGTTGGAAGTATTCTCTCAATTGTGGACGGGTGCGCGGGTATATGCAACGTTCGACAACTCTTGTCAATATACAGTGATAGCATGATTAGAAGTTATTTCCCTTGTATTAGCCTGGAAAGCGTTAACAATTTTAAATAAAAGCTTCACAGAAGCAGAACTTTGTTCTACTGTTAAAAAGCTAAAGAATAATAAATTCCCCGGAATTTATGGAATTATCAATGAAGCCATTTATCATACCTTTCATAAATTAAATTCATCATATACACAGATGGCTCAGTCACCAAAGACCAATCCGGTTGGGGATTCACTGCGAAACAAAATGGAAAATCAGTTAGGGAAGAGAATGCTGCCTACAAAGTCACAACCTCCAGCCTAACGATGGAAGCTGAAGCTGTGACACATGCCCTCCAGTGGCTATCGTCCATCCATACGCCCGGAAACCAACATGCCATGATTCTAACAGACTCAATGAACCTCATACAGAAAATTGAAAACGGAATGGGAAGCCCAGAGTGGCATAAGGCAATGCGCAACTTTCAGATTAAAAAACTCACATGGTCATACTGCCCGGGACATGCAGGTGTTAAGGGAAATGAGCGAGCTGACAGACTTGCTGGTAACGCAACACCAACGAGCGGCCTACATCTAGGAAAATCGGAAATCCTCAGAAAAGTCAAAGAATATCAAAAAGAACAGGTACAAGGCCATCACACCATCGATCGCCTCAAAGAAATAAAAGCAGAGAGAGGGAGTGGCCGTAAGTCTAACATGAAAGGTAGAGCACGATGCTTTGCTAATCAAACAAATATCGGCATCATTTCCAAACCAACATTGCGCAAATTTCTTCAAAACGGAACAGAGTCTCTGTGGGCTTTTCCAAATACAATAGACTGAGCAACACACTAGACGCCACTTTCTTGGCATCAGAGATCTTTTCCCATCCCTCTTGCGGCCAATCAGTGGCAGCCTCTGTGCGTGTGTGTATGTGTGTGTTTGTGTGCATGCGTGGGTCTGTATTTTTGAGTGCGTTTGTGCATGCGCGAGAGTGTAAGTGTACACAAGTGTCAGTAGAGTTCTGTGCACGTGCGTGTGTGTGTGTGTGTGTGTGTGTGTGTGTGTGAGGGGGAGGTGGGGGTGCGGGGGGAGGTGGGGTAGAGGATGAGGTATGTGAGTGTATGCATGCCTACACTGTGGGAGCAACAGGATATTGGAACGTATATATATATATATATATATATATATATATATATATATATATATATATATCTTTGTACATATGTGTGTGGAGATATGGGCATATGTGTGCGCGCTTGTACAAGTAAGTGTTCATCTGTGTGTGTGTGTGTGTGTGTGTGTGTGTGTGTGTGTATGTGTGTGTGTGCCGTGGAAGCTGTGATACGTAGACTAGAAATGAGTGTGTGGAGGAGGGGGGTAGAGGAGGTGCAGGGTAATGTGTGTGGTGTGTGTGTGTGTGTTGGAGCCCATGTACGTTTATATGTATCTGACTGTGCTTTCATATCTGTGAAACTGCATGTTCGGTGCATATCTGTTATGCATGTGTGGGTGTATATGTGAATGTGTGTCTTCATGTTTTACTTTTTTTTTTTTTTTTTTTTTTTACATTATAGTTATTTATTTTATTTATTTATTTGTGTAAGCTTATCTATCATTTATTCACCTTTTTTTTTCTTTTTTTTTTCCTCAAGGCCTGACTAAGCGCGTTGGGTTACGCTGCTGGTCAGGCATCTGCTTGGCAGATGTGGTGTAGCGTATATGGATTTGTCCGAACGCAGTGACGCCTCCTTGAGCTACTGAAACTGAAACTGAAACTATGACAAGCTTCATATGGAGAAATGTACTTGTTGCCATGGGTTCTTTTTCAGTGCACCAAGTGCGCGCTGCACACGGGATCAGTCTCGGTGATGTCTCATCCCAATGACTAGTTGCTCAGTTTGATTTCCCAGTCAAACTTGGGAGAATGGGTGGCCTGTTGACTCTCTCAGACTTTGGTCCGATTCGCAGACCAATTCTGAGTTTAGCTCTCAGATTATTATCAAATTCATTACGGACCAAGTGTTATTCTAATGTCAAGTGCATATGCTTTAGTAACCTGACAATTGAGCATATAATTTTTGACTGTAGCTTGATGAAGCCTTATGTACACGAAAGTGTGTCTTCACAAATGACTGAGAACGTTGATGTTTTTGACTTTTTGCATTCATTATCAGTTGTTTCGCTTGTCAGTTTAACGACTTTTTTACGAAGTCAAGTAATTTCCTGTAATTGTATTTAGATTTTTTTTTTTTTCAAATTTCACCCACATTTCACCCTCATTTGCCCAGTTTCCCCCAACCCTCCATTCATTCACATCTCCCACCCCTTCTAGCCGATAATACTCAAATGTATTTATAAATACTTTAACAAAATGTCTTCAATCACCGATATGTGTGACGGGACATTAAACAAAATTCCTCCTGTTGGCAGATAAAAACGCCTTAACCATTCTGCTACCTTCCTCCTTACCTGTGGGTAGAAGAGCCGCCAGAAGTACCAACAGACTGGAAGGGCCCACGCCACTGCCGTGTCTATGTCCACACGCAGCCATGCAGAGGAGATCGCTCCAATGCTTCCTTGGACACATCCGTGCTGGTGGTGTCTCTGGAGGACTGCGCCATGTTTGGTCACTGTTAAGTCGTCATCGCATGACGTCATTATCAGCAAAAACACTTTGACGTCATTCTGATCCAGCAAAAAAAAGTATTGCCTTCTTGCAGCAAAATAGAATTTTCCGATGCGTTTAGATAGATAGTTAAAGAAAGAAATTGGGGATGGGGGTGGAAATAGTTACGTTTTATAAACAGTCAATTCTTCAAGACATTCCCCACTTCCAGAGAGCACTTTTATGAAGGGGGCGGGGACAGTTACGTTTTTATAAACAATTAATTCTTCAAGATAACCCCACTTCAGGGAGCAATTTTATGAAGGCCCTATATACTGCCTGCTTAAGTTCTGTCGATTTTTATTTATTTATTTATTTATTTTTTTTTAAATTCATTTATTTTTTTAATTCATTTATTTTTCATAATAAAGATAAAAGGCGGAAAAACTATGGTGTTGTTTCCGACAACAGGCTTATAGCGGTGAAACAGAAGGTTGGGTCAGCGGATGTGTTCAATAACACTGATTTACTGTGAACGTTAAAACGTAACTGGCACTTTATGTTTCTGTGGTCTATCTTCCCTGTCGTTATGTTAATGTGTGCTGAAGTCAGCATTTGACAGCCAGGCAAGTTTCAAGTCATTGCCTCCCTTGTCCATCTTCTCGTGATACACACAGACGCACGCGCGAGCGCACAGTATCAGTATCAGTTACTCAAGGAGGCGTCACTGCCTTCGAACAAATCCATATACGCTACACCACATCTGCAAAGCAGATGCCTGACCAGCAACGAAACCCAACGTGCTTAGTCAGGCCTTGAGACAAAAAAACGGAAGAAAAAAAAAGAAAAAAAAAAGTAAATGAATGCTTAAATTAAAAAAAGGAGGAAAGAAAGAAAAAGAAAAGATAATAATAACAACAACAACAACAATAATAATTATAATAATGATAATAATAATAATGATGATTATGATATGAATGATGATTATCATGATAATAATAATAATAATAATAATAATAATAATAATAAATTTACAAATAAGCAAATAAATTTAAAACATAGACACACATACGTATACACATGCATAACAAATATGCAACAAACATGCAGTTTCACAGCTATGAAAGCACAAATACACATAAACGTACACGAGCCCCCCCCCCACCCCCGCCCCCTCCCACCCACACACACACGCACGCACGCACACACACACACACACACACACACTCACTTATACAAGCACACACATATGCCCACAATCCTCCTCAATCCCCCCCCCCCTCGCCGCCCCCACCCCCCTCCCGTACACACACCATCTCCCAAATTACCCTGCACACCCCCCTCCCCACACACTCATTTCAAGGCTACGTATAGCAGCTTCCACGGCACACACACGCACACACTCACTTATACAAGCACACACATACGCCCATAAACACTCCCCCCCCCCCCCCCCCCCCCCCCCCCCCCCCCACCCCCCCCTCGCCCCCCCCCCCCCCGCCCATCCCCTGTGCGAGTGCACAATATACACGCAAAGAAGCACAAAATAATCATACAATTTATACACACGCATGAGCGCCTCAGTTACTGCGCGATTTTCTACATTTGCATCATGTGCATGTGAGAACAAACTAAAAGGTAGGTATGTATATACCTATTTAAGGCCTACCTTGGCCCACATAATGTGTTCATGAAAGCAAGTATTGGTGTGAAACACACACACACACACACACACACACACACACACACACACACACACACACGCAAGCACGCACGAGCGTAGTCCTAGTTTTATGTGTATGACCTTTCTTAACCCTAAAGGTCCCATAGCCATTTATGACCATGGAGACAGTTATATCACATCCACCGTGTGTGTCTACTAGGGCTGGGCAAGGCATAGGAAGGCGGGACCAAATGCTCTCCTTCCGCCGTTTTCACCTTCCTCAACTAAGTCAGGTACCCATTCACACTTTTAGGCTACAGGTGGAGAGAGGAAGTTCGGAGTCAAACGCCTTTCCGAAGGACACGTTCACCGCCATGCTGAAACGCGCGGGGGATCGAACCCCGACCGCTGGATCAGGAGTGATGGCAGCACACACACACACACACACCACACACACACACACACACACCACACACACACACACACACACACACACACACACACACACACACACACCACACACACACACAAACAAACACACCACACACATACACATACACACACACCACACACACACACACACACACCACACACACACACACACACACACACCCCACACACACACCACACATACACACACACACACCACACACACACACACACACACACACACACACACACACACACACCACACACACACACACACACACACACACACACACACACACACACACACACACACACACACACACACTTAAACTTAATGAAATGTGACACGTCTCACACTGTGGGCCTGGGGACATGGGGGCTTTATAACAATAGATTTTCCGCATTTATGCCTTTCTCCTTGCAACATCTTGTGACAGGCTGAAGTTAAAAAAAACAAATGATAGATGCTGCAGATCTACGCGGACATGGGTTATCATTTCTTTCAGAAACATGGGCGTAATTATGATGTCATGTGAACATTTTAAACCCCATGAACAGGTTTTAACCTCACTCACAGACACCAGTATCTGAGTGTCAATGTCTGTGTCTCAGTTCAGTGTTAATTATTCCAGTGTTGGGCAGTGTGGCAGTGCATACATTTAATAAATGTGTGTGTGTGTGTGTGTGTGTGTGTGTGTGTGTGTGTGTGTGTGTGTGTGTGTGTGTGTGTGTGTGTGTGTGTGTGTGTGTGTGTGTGTGTCTGTGTTTTTCCGTGAATATGATTTTCCTAAAGTTGAAGACTGAACGAAGACATAATCATAGTATGTACTTGCCATGTCAATGTTATATATTGTTTTATCGTCCAGTGCTACGTTACGAGACGAAAGACAACATAATGCGAAACCGATGATACAATGCGATGTAAAAATGACAAAATAACAATACTACAGTGCATGTATGCATACGTGCATATGATTATGTGTATCATATTTTGTCTGTCCGTTTGTTCAATCTTTCTATGCATTTCTTTTTCTATTTTATCGCAATAATGCTTACAGTATCTGCAGTGTGATGTAAAAAATGACAAAATTACAATTCTACAATGCACGTATTCATACGTGCATATATGCATATCATGTCTGTGAGTCCGTATCTTCTATCTTTCTATGCTTTTTTTCCCAATTTTTTTTTACTTACTTATTGATTTTATCGTAATAATGCTTTCAATAGACGGTAAAGATCGAGGAGCTTTGTTTCATTATCTTTATATATATATATGTGTGTGTGTGTGTGTGTGTGTGTGTGTGTGTGTTCTGCGCGTGCCTATTTAACGAAAATAAAAAAGTTCATTTGAGAAGAAAAAAACAAAGAAAAAATAAAACAAGGAATGTAAACCTCACATGCCACTGGCACGTGCTGACAAGGCAACAGGAATTCATGTATGCGAGTAGGTCCCCGCGTGCAGTGATAAACCACGTGACAGGACAGCCGTCACTTCAGCTGTTGTCAGCTTGACACTTACACATAATATGTAACACGTCCCATACTGTGGGTCTGGGGATATACAGGTGCTTCCTAACTGTGTTCGCTGTCAGTTCATGTGTAGTGGTGTGTATATATATATGTATGAGTGTGTGGAGGTGAGAGGGATGTTTGGGCGTTGGATGGTGTGTGTGTGTGTGTGTGTGTGTGTGTGTGTGTGAGTTCGTGTGTAGTGGTGTGTGTGTGTGTGTGAGTGTAAGGGTTAATGGGGGGTGGGGTGGCGGTAAGAAGTGTGTGTGTGCGTGCGTGTGTGCAGTGTGTGTGTGTGTGTGTGTGTGTGTCGTTGTCAGTTCGTGTGTAGTGGCGTGTGTGTATGTGAGTGTAAGGGGTGATGGGGGGTGGGGTAGCGGTGAGAAGTGTGTGTATGTGTGCGTGCGTGTGTGCGTGTGTGTGTGTGTGCAGTGTGTGTGTGTGTGTGTGTGTGTGTGCAGTGTGTGTGTGTATGTGTGTGTGTGTGTGTGTGTGTCAGTGTGTATGCGTCAGTGTGTCGATGGGTCAGGGTGGTGAGGGGGAGGAGTGCGTGTGGCTGTGCTAATGGTGGTCACTGTTCATGTGCAGTACTGTGTGGGTGGGTGGTGTGGTGTGGGGCAGTGGAGGAGTGTGTGTGTGTGTGTGTGTGTGTGTGTGTGTGTGTATGCATGCATGTGCGCGTGAGCATGCCATGTCATGTGTGTGTGTCTGTGTGTGTGTGAGTGTAAGGGTTGATGGGGGGTGGGGTGGCGGTAAGAAGTGTGTGTGTGCGTGCGTGTGTGCAGTGTGTGTGTGTGTGTGTCAGTGTGTATGCGTCAGCGTGTCAATGGGTCAGGGTGGTGAGGGGGAGGAGTGTGTGTGGCTGTGCTAATGGTGGTCACTGTCTGTTCATGAGAAGTACTGTGTGGGTGGGTGGTGTGGTGTGGGGCAGTGGAGGTGTGTGTGTGTGTGTGTGTGTGTGTGTGTGTGTATGCATGCATATGCGCGTGAGCATGCCATGTCATGTGTGTGTGTGTGTGTGTGTGTGTGTGTGTGTGTGCGGGGATGGGGCGTGCGTGTGTGAATCTTCATGCGCGTGCATTCTCTTTTTCTTCTGCTGTTCAATGCCTACAATATTTTTTTACGACTGTGGGAGTGTGCCAGAAAATAACTTGACCAGATGGTGCACATCGCAAAACCCTGCAAGAGGGTACAGCTGCCATCCTTGCTGTTACAATGATTATTCAGTCGCACAACACACGGTCGCTCGACACCGATCTTTCTCCCTCCACCACCTAGCCCCCCCCCCACCCCCTCTGCGTGTCTTTAACCTTATCATATTCTAATGCGTTTTCTTATTCGTTTATTGTTGGTACAACTGTTTTCATATCATTTCACGTAAACGTTTTCCCACAGACTTTGGCTGTGGCTCTCGTGGCCTCACCTGTCCGTTGGGTTTATGCCATCGACAAAATTTATCAATAAAGTCGATAGGTTTGTGCAAAAGGTCGGGCATCTGTTCTTCCTGTTTCCCGTCTCCAAAGCAGGTGTGGTGTAGCGTATATGGATCATTGAGACCTCTTTAAACCTATCTGCTTGGCAGATGTGGTGTAGCGTATATGGATTTGTCCGAACGCAGTGACGCCTCCTTGAGCTACTGAAACTGAAACTGAAACCTGATTTCACTCTCCCTCTCTCCCCGTGTCTCTTTTGCACACGCGCACGTGTGTGTGAGAGAGCACGCGTGACCGACCAGTCTGTGGCCTTGTATAAAAACGACCGACCTCAAAGAGACCGCCGCGTGGAGGAGAGGGGGGGAGGGTTGTGGGGGAGGTGGGGAGAGGGTGGAGGGAGAGTGGGGGACATCGGTGAAGAAGAGGTGGGAGAGGTATTGGTGGGCGTGGGGGCGGGGTTTGCCGACAGAGGAGAGGTGGTCTGCCCCGCTGTGAAGTCCACTATTAGCCCCCGAGTAACGGTGAACTGAAACGTAATCCACAGCTTGAATCCTTCCACTACCACGCTACACACACACTCACACCTGCCTGCCTTCAACACCACGTCGCGGGGCTCGGTCCACGCTCTGTGATCGCCAGCACGCAGTTCACACACACTCACCGACTTGTCTGGACTGTCAGCTCTCCACCGCCATTCCTTTGTCGTCTGCTGCACCGATTAGATCACGTGGTCTTCTTGTTTTCGCGTCATGGCGCCGCAGGTTGTTTTGGGTCAGACGCATTGCAAAGGACATGAAGTTGAGTGTGGTGGAGCACATCTGGTCCTTGTGGATTCTGGGAAACGTTGTCAACGTTAAGTGAGTTTTTCGTTATTGTTTTTTGTTCCAATTGTTTTGTCGGTCGTGTTGTTGGTTCGGGGCTGAATGAAGTTATCGCGCAGGCGTTGGGAGAGGGGGAAAAGTCAACGAACAAGTCGTCCCCCAAAGCCTGACAAAGTGAAGTCGTTTGCAACAAGTGATAGGCCGTTTATCTGCTTTAACATCGGCTAATGCTTTCCGCCCCTCGACAGGAACTCTCGTTTGCGTGTTGACGACCTGAAGTGAAAATTAGCTCTTTTAGTTGCGACCAGAATCTGAGTCCTGGTGGCTTGTTTGGGCGGATGGGGCGTGTGTGTGTGTGTGTGCGTGTGTTTGTGTATGTGAGCGTGAGCGTGTGTGTGTATGTGTGTGTGTGTGTGTGTGTGTGCGGTGAGCGTGTGTGTCGGCTCCTCTAGTTTTGTGTGTGAAGTGTTGTAACCGCTACCCCGGCCGTATCAGTGACCGCTGGTTCCCAATCCGCAAACACTAGAGATAAGCCGAATGGTGTAAACCTCTCGACACGACGGCAGACCCACTAACTCTCGTCCTTATTATATGCCTGTGGGCATCGAAGGGGAACGAAGGGGCAGAAAAAGACTTGTAATAAAATCGTGGTAGTTGTGGCTTGGGGGAGCCATGCAGAGGGTTACCTGAAGGCGAACGTGGTCGATAGTGCCTGGTTCTCAAGGCGGTCCGCAGGTAAGGAGTGTTTACTTTGATTGTGCCGGCTTGGTGCGTGGGGGATAAAGGTAATCGGTAGAATTATTATACACTGGGCGATCGGATTTCTGGATAAACACAGTCATACAGGTAGGCACCGAACGTACGTACGTTGTGGCAGGGCAGCGTGTGTTCAGGGGAAGGTTGGTCTACTGGAATGAGGTGGGTCGTTTGCGGTGTGAGGAGTTTGTGTTTGTGTGTCAGTGTGTGTGTGTGTGTGTGTGTGTGTGTTAGTTTATGTGTGTGTGAGTGTGTGTATGTTTGTGTGTTTGTGTTTGTGTACTAGTGCGTGTATGTGTGTGTTAGTGTGTGTCAGTGTGTTAGTGTGTGTCAGTGTGTGTGTGTGTGTGCTCTCTCTCTCTCTCTCTCTCTCTCTCTCTCTCGGAGTGGGGGTGGATGGTCGTCGTCATTGTTTCTGTTGCTGTTGTCGGTAGTTGTGGTGATGGTTGTGGTGATGGTGTGTGTGTGTGTGTGTGTGTGTGTGTGTGTGTGTGTGTGTGTGTGTGAAAATATGACTGCGCTATATAGCAATATTTTTTCGGTCATTCATATTTTTGATAGTGAGATGGGGTCTGTGGTGGGATGAAAGCGCGTGCGCACGTGTGTGTGTGAGCGCGCGCGCGTATTCGTGTCATTGTGTTTGTGTGTGGGATCTCCAGTTTCACTTGAAGTATTATTAGACGGAAAGAAGAGGGGTAGTGGGTGAAAGAGAGGGAATGCTTGTTAATATTAGTGTAGGAAAGTGTTAATGTATGTGTTAGAGGAAATAAAGATAAGTCTTTCATAAGAAAAAGAAAGTTTAATGAGATGGTGGCGTGTAATAAATGAAGTATTATTGGAGGGAACGGAGGTGTATGCAAATCAACAAATATACCAACTGGACTGGTGTTTAAAATTTCCGAAAAGATTCCGAGCAATGAATAATCATTCAAAATCTTTTCAGTGGCTTATGGGACTTCGGTAGAAAAGTGATCAACTACAGCTTTTGGTATTAACTGTTTTATGCGTGGACAGTGGATGAGTAGATGCCACTGTGTTTGTGTGTGCGTGAGTGCGTGCGCGCGCAGGTGTGTGTGTGTGTGTGTGTGTGTGTGTGTGTGTGTTCGCAGGGAGAGCAGCAGTTGTCTGTTATATTCAGTGTGAATTCTATGTACATTACAGACACAGTTCACACGTAAGCAACACGAAAATTGCTCGAAAGACGTTGCTTTCAATTTCTGTTCATTTGTTATCACTAAGGTACTTAATGTCAGTACATAAATTTACATTTAATTGATTGTTTGATGGAAAGTATGCCCAGTGTGCTGGTAGATAGAGAAGGATAATGTGATCATATATATATATATATGTGTGTGTGTGTGTGTGTGTGTGTGTGTGTGTATATATATATATATGTGTGTGTGTGTGTGTGTGTGTGTGTGTGTTTGTACTATTATATGTAAAGTAACAAAACGTGGAGTTGTAAACACTTCGTCGCTTTTTGATTGTTTGTCGTAAAGTCACGTGCTTGCTCTGGTGTAAAGACAAAACGAAACAAACGAAAAAAAAAAAAAAAAAAAGCGAGATACGTTTACATACAAATGTGAACATGGAACGTGCGCTTTACAGTGATCCGTCACACCCTCACCCATTGTCATTGTCTGAACTTCCACACCGTCTCTCTCTCTCTCTCTCTTTCTCTCTCTCTCTCTCTCTCTCTCTCTCTCTCTCTCTCTCTCTCTCTCTGTGTCTCTCTCTCTGAGCGATCAGCCTCACTCTGTCTGTATACTCCAGTCTTTATTTCTTTGGATTCCCCTCACCCTTCCCATAGAGCTCCGTTTCGTGCTTGCTTGATCTGCTCCTCTGTGTCTCTGTCTGATTCTGTCTCTCCCTCTCTCTCTGTCTCTGTGTCTGTCTCTCCCTCACTCTCTCTCTCTCCCTTTCTCTCCCTCTTTCTCCCCCTCTCTCTCTCATTTTCTCTCTCTCATTCTCTCTCTTATTATCTACCTCCCACCCCCCTCTCTCTCTCTCATTTTCTATCTCTTTCAGTCTCTCTCTCTCTCTCTCATTAACCCCTTCTCATTTTCTTCACACACACACACACACACACACACACACACATATATATATATATATATATATTATATTCTCTGTCTCTGTCAGTCTCTCTCTCTCTCATTCTCGCTCTCATTCTCATTCTCTCTCTCTCATTACCCCCTTCTCATTTTCTTCACACACACACACACACACACACACACACACACACACACACACACACACACACACACACACACACTTTCACCACAAACTGTTCAGAACACAGACACAAAACATACACACTGTATGTGACCATCACAAGCTGTCCAGAACAAGAACACGGACAGACACACTCACACACACGCGCGCGCGCGCACACACACACTCTCTCTCTCTCTCTCTCTCTCTCTCTCTCTCTCTCTGTGACCCTGTCAGTCTCTCTCTCTCTCATTCTCTGTCTCCGTCTCATTCGCTCTGTTTCTCCTTCTCTCA
The DNA here is from genome assembly GCF_041734735.1 of Babylonia areolata. Taxonomy (NCBI): domain Eukaryota; kingdom Metazoa; phylum Mollusca; class Gastropoda; order Neogastropoda; family Buccinidae; genus Babylonia; species Babylonia areolata. The sequence continues at coordinate 12,896,509 of NC_134892.1, read as the reverse complement.
GTTTCATTCTATCTCATTCTCTCTCTTCCTCTTTCCCTTCCCTGCCTGTCTACCCCCTCTCTCTTCCCCCCTTCTCCCTCCCTTCCTGTTCGTCCCCCTCCCTCTCTCTCTCTGTCTTTCTCTCCCTTCCTGTTCATTGCCCCCCCTCTCTTTCTGTCTTTCTCTCCCTTTCCTCGCTGTCCCCCCCCCCCTCTCTCTCTCCCTTCTCCCTCCCTTCCTGTTCGTCCCCCTCCCTCTCTCTCTCTGTTTTTCTCTCCCTTCCTGTTCATTGCCCCCCCTCTCTTTCTGTCTTTCTCTCCCTTTCCTCGCTGTCCCCCCCCCCCCTCTCTCTCTCCCTTCTCCCTCCCTTCCTGTTCTTCCCCTCCCTCTCTCTCTCTCTGTCTTTCTCTCCCTTTCCTCGCTGTCTCCCCCCTCTCTCCCTCCCTTCTCCCTCCCTTCCTGTTCACTCCCCTCCTCCCTCTCTCTCTCTGTCTTTCTCTCCCTTTCCTCGCTGTCTCCCCCCCTCTCTCCCTCCCTTCCTGTTTACTCCCCTCCCTCTCTCTCTCTGTTTTTCTCTCCCTTCCTCTCTCTCTCTCTTATCTGTCTTTCTCTCCCTTTCCTCGCTGTCTCCCCCCCTCTCTCTCCCCCTTCTCCCTCTCTACCTGTTCACCCCCTCCCTCTCTCTCTCTCTGTTTTTCTCTCCCTTCCTGTTCACTCCCCCCTCTCTCTCTCTCTCTCTGTCTTTCTCTCCCTTTCCTCGCTGTCTCCCCCCTCTCTCTCTCCCCCTTCTCCCTCTCTTCCTGTTCATCCCCCCCCCCCCTCTCTCTCTCTGTCTTTCTCTCCCTTTCCTCGCTGTCTCCCCCTCCCCTCTCTCCCTCCCTTCTCCCTCCCTTCCTGTTCACTCCACTCCCCCCCCCCTCTCTCTCTCTGTCTTTCTCTCCCTTTCCTCGCTGTCTCCCCCCTCTCTCTCTCCCTCCCTTCTCCCTCCCTTCCTGTTCACTCCCCTCCCCCCCTCTCTCTCTCTCTGTCTTTCTCTCCCTTTCCTCGCTGTCTCCCCCCCCTCTCTCTCCCTCCCTTCTCCCTCCCTTCCTGTTCACTCCCCTCCCTCTCTCTCTCTGTCTGTGTCTTTCTCTCCCTTTCCTCGCTGTCTCCCCCCCCCTCTCTCCCTCCCTTCTCCCTCTCTTCCTGTTCACTCCCCTCCCTCTCTCTCTCTGTCTTTCTCTCCCTTTTTCGCTTTCTCACCCTCTCTCTCTCCCTCCCTTCTCCCCCCCTTCCTGTTCACTCCCCTCCCTCTCCCTCTCTCTCTCTCTGTCTTTCTCTCCCTTTCCTCGCTGTCTCCCCCACCCCTCTCTCTCTCCCCCTTCTCCCTCTCTTCCTGTTCACTCCCCTCCCTCTCTCTGTGTGTCTTTCTCTCCCTTTCCTCGCTGTCTACCCCCCCTCTCTCTCCCCCTTCTCTCTCCCTTCCTGTTCACTCCCCTCCCCCCCTCTCTCTCTCTGTCTTTCTCTCCCTTTCCTCGCTGTCTCCCCCCTCTCTCTCCCCCTTCTCCCTCTCTTCCTGTTCACTCCCCTCCCTCTCTCTCTCTCTGTCTTTCTCTCCCTTCCTGTTCACTCCCCTCCCCCCCCTCTCTCTCCCCCTTCTCCCTCCCTTCCTGTTCACTCCTCTCTCTGTTTTTCTCTCCCTTCCTGTTCACTCCCCTCCCTCTCTCTCTCTGTCTTTCTCTCCCTTTCCTCGCTGTCTCCCCCCTCTCTCCCCCCCTTCTCCCTCTCTTCCTGTTCACTCCCCTCCCTCTCTCTCTCTCTCTCTGTTTTTCTCTCCCTTCCTGTTCACTCCCCTCCCTCTCTCTCTGTGTCTTTCTCTCCCTTTCCTCGCTGTCTCCCCCCTCTCTCTCTCCCCCTTCTCCCTCTCTTCCTGTTCACTCCCCTCCCTCTCTCTCTCTGTCTTTCTCTCCCTTTCCTCGCTGTCTCCCCCCTCTCTCTCCCTCCCTTCTCCCTCCCTTCCTGTTCACTCCCCTCCCTCTCTCTCTCTCTCTCTGTCTTTCTCTCCCTTTCCTCGCTGTCTCCCCCCCTCTCTCTCCCTCCCTTCTCCCTCCCTTCCTGTTCACTCCCCTCCCTCTCTCTCTCTCTGTCTTTCTCTCCCTTTCCTCGCTGTCTCCCCCCCCCTCTCTCTCCCCCTTCTCCCTCTCTTCCTGTTCACCCCCTCCTCTCTCTGTGTGTCTTTCTCTCCCTTCGTCACTTTATGTCGTTTCCTGTTTGTCCCTCTTTTCCCCCTCGATCTCTTTCATTCTCTATCTCTACGTTCCTTCCTTTCTGTCTCTCCCCAGCCCCTTTCTCCCTCTCTCTCTCATATTCTCTTTCCCTCTCTGTCAGTCTTCCTGCCTACTGCACTTTCTCTCTCTCTCTCTCTCTCCCCCTCCCTGTTCTTCCTCCCCCACCCCCTTCTCTCTCTTTCTCCTCCTTCTCCTTCTCTTTATGTCGCTTCTTTTGTCTGTCTCTGTTTGTCTGTCCCTCTTTCCCTCCTCGGTCTCTCTCTCTCTCTTCTCTCTCTGTGCGTTCATTCCTTTCTGTCTCTCATCCGCCCCTTTCTCCCTCTCTCTCCCTCTCTGTCAATCTTCCTACCTGCCTCACTTTCTCTCTCTCTCTCTCTCTCTCTCTCTCTCTCTCTTCCCCCTCGCCCCCCCTCTCCCCGCCGATCCCCCCCCCCCCCCGCAACACACACACACACCTCCCACCCCACACCCTCGATCTCTTTCATTATCTCTACGTTCCTGCCTTTCCGTCTCCCCCCCCCCCCCCCCCCAGCCCCTTTCTCCCTCTCTCTCTCATATTCTCTTTCCCTCTCTGTCAATCTTCCTGCCTAGTGCACTTTCTCTCTCCCCCTCCCTGTTCTTCCTCCCCCACCCCCTTCTCTCTCTTTCTCCTCCTTCTCCTTCTAAGTCTCTTTATGTCGCTTCTTTTGTCTGTCTCTGTTTGTCTGTCCCTCTTTCCCTCCTCGGTCTCTCTCTCTCTTCTCTCTCTCTTCTCTCTCTCTCTCTCTCTCTCTCTCTGTGCGTTCATTCCTTTCTGTCTCTCATCCGCCCCTTTCTTCCTCTCTCTCTCCTTCTCTGTCAATCTTCCTACCTGCCTCACTTTCTCTCTCTCTCTCTCTCTCTCTCTCTCTCTCTCTCTCCCTGCACCCCCACCCCCTCTGTCTTTCTCCTCCATCTCCGTCAAGCTATGTCCTTTTCTTTGTCTCTGTCTCTGTGTCTCCAGTCTGTTAATCTGCTCCTCTTTCACCCCTGTCGATCAGTATCTGTCTCCCCCCCCCCCCGCCCCCCCAACCCCCCACGCCCCCCGATCTCTTTCATTCTCTCTTTTTACGTTCATTCCTTTCTGTCTCTCATCTGCCCTTTTACCACCCCAACCCCCCTCCTCTCTCTCTCTCTCTCTCCCTCTCTCTCTATCTCCCCCACCCCTCTC
>NC_134892.1:12863074-12888074 GCF_041734735.1 Babylonia areolata | reverse complement strand
CGTTTGCTTTTTGTCACAGCCAGATCTCTCCATGTGAAATTCAGGCTGTTTCAAGTCCACGCAGAGAGTGTATCGCCACAGTGCAGCTCCACTAAAATGGTTTCCTTTTATCCTGTTTTGAAGTGTATTGTGCTGTTGTACTTTTTTTTTTTTTTTTTTGGAGTTTCTTCAGAATTTCGCCTGAAGCCTTTTTGTCGCCGTGTTTTTTGGTTGTTTTTTTTTTTTTTCGGTTTTTGTTTTTTTTTTTTTAAAGATATCGTTAATGTTTGGGATCTTTTGTGGCTGTTATTTTGTTGTTGTTTTTCCACGTCCACTGAGTGCATGGCTGTACTCTCGGGGCCTCCGGTTTACCGTCTCATCCTACCTAACGTGCACACAGACACACAGACCACACACTACTCAAGGTCTGGTGGAGAGGAAGAGTCAAAGTCCCGGTCTGTGTACATGAGACTCGAACCCGGGCACGACGGGCGCAATGGCCGAGTGGTTAAAGCGTTGGACTTTTAATCCGAGGGTCCGGGGTTTGAACCTCGGTAACGGCGCCTGGTGGGTGAAGGGTGGAGATTTTTCCGATCTCCGAGCTCTCTCTATCTCTCTCTCACACACACACACACACACACACACACACACACACACACACACACATTTAAGTCTATACCTGCTTGTGCTTGAACCACCTTCGTGTGTGGACGCAAGCAGACGATCAAATACGCACGTTCAGAAAGATCCTGTAATCCATGTCAGCGTTCGGTGGGTTATTATGGAAACAAGAACATACCCAGCATGCACACCCGCGAAAACGGAATATGGCTGCCTACATGGCGGGGTAAAAACGGTCATAGACGTAAAAGCCCACTCGTGTACATGCACACGAGTGAACGTGGGAGTTGCAGTCCACGAACGAAGAAGAAGAACTCAGGGACACTCGCTACCTAGTCGGTCGCGTTTTTATTTTTATTTTATTTATTTATTTTTTTACCACGAGACCACCACTGTATGCTTGTCGCTTCTTTTGATGAAATTAAACTAATTTTATTTCAAGAGGGAAGTGAAGTAAGCATGGATTATTCCTTTCCACAACCCAGTCTTTATACTTTTATAGTGAAACGAATGGAGTTCTGTGATCAGTGAGAGGAAGGAGCGGTTTCTAAATATTTAACAGCAAATAAGGAAACTAACCGTCGGTCCTTTCAAGGGCATACAACTCTTTAATCCGCTCGGCGCTTTCATCAGCTTATGGGTTCGTGAGAGACACAGGGGAACAGGTATGGGAACTGCTCTACTAATGTCTGTGTGCATGTGCTCGTGCTTTTGTTCCCCGTATGTACTTACGTGCAGACCCTGTGTCCAGCGCTAAGCGGGATTAACTTGGAAGTTGTGTGCCCTTGGGGAGTGAGAGTTACCGTCCGTGCTTTGCTGAGAACGTCGGAGCTTTCTTTTTTTGAAGTTGCGAACGGTGGACTTGTGAAGTTACCTGCGGGTAGGTATAGTCAATGCTATGGTGATTTTGAATGTGGCTGTTCTGTTAATACGTGTGCTTTTGTGTGTGTGTGTGTGTGTGTGTGTGTGTGTGTGTAGAGGATGGTGTGTGTGTGTGTGTGTGTGTGTGTGTGTGTTGACGTGTTCTGTTGACGAGAGTGCCCTGCTTACGTGAGTGTCCTGTTGAGAAACATGATTATATGTCATATGATATGTTGTGTTGACGTGTGTGCGTGTGTGTGTGTGTGTGTGTGTGTGTGTGTGTGTGTGTGTGTGTGTGTCTTCCGCTGATGTGAGTGTCCTGTTGAGAAACATGATCATATGTCATATGATATGTTGTGTTGACGTGTGTGCGTGTGTGTGTGTGTGTGTGTGTGTGTGTGTGTCTTCCGCTGATGTGGGTGTCCTGTTGAGAAACATTATTATATACATCATAGTGATATGTTGTGTTGACGTGTGTGCATTCTGTTGACATAAGTGTTCTGTTGACGTGTTTATTTTGTTGACATTCATATATATATATATATATATATATATATATATATACGTGAGTATATATATATATATATATATATATATATATATATATATATATATATATATATATATATACGTGAGTGTCCACACAGTGGATACCCCTATTTAAGTCTATACGTTAACAGTTAACGTACTGGGTGTCGATCTTAAAGGTATTCCCAAGGTAAAGCGTCTGGAGAGAGAGAGAGAGAGAGAGAGAGAAGGGTGGGGGCGGGGAATGTGTTCTGTTGACATGATATATTTTATTTATAAATAAGTGGTCTGTTAAAGGAAATGATTTATTGACGTATACATGCAGTGTCAGTGGCCCGCTATGTGTCGTTCATTCATTGTGTATTCATGTATGCATTTCACAGGTGTTGGTGAAATTGTCTGCGTGTGACTATTCCCAATGTGTGATTGGGCACGCGCTGTATTCCGTAGAGCGTGATCTGTATTGTTGAAATTTGCTGCTTTACTTGTTCTGGATAATGTGTGGCGCGTTCTCTCCTTTCTCTTCGGCTTTGTCTGTCTTGTCATCGTGTCTGTCTGTTTATATCTGTGTCTGTGTCTCTATCTGTCTATCTGTCTGTCATCTCTCTCTTGGTCTCCCACCTCTCTCTCTCTCTCTTCTCTCTCTCCCTCCCCCTCTTTCTCTGTGTCCCCCCTCTCTCTCTCTCCTCTCTCTGTCTCCCCCCCCCCTTTCTCTCTCTGTCTCCTCCTCTCTCTCTTTTTCCCTCCCTCTCTCTCTCCTCTCTCTCCCCCTCTCCTCCCCCCTCTCTCTCCCTCCCTCTTTCTCTGTCTCCCCCTCTCTCTCCCTCCCCCTCTCTCTCCCTCCCTCCCTCTTTCATTCCCTGTGCTTGATTTTCGTCCCCTCACTTTGTTTCTGTCTTTGTCTTTATGACTGTCTGTCTAGTCAGGTCTGTCTCTTTTTCTCTTTCTATCTTCTGAGTGTCTTGTCTGTGTCTGTTCGTCTGTCTCTGTTTCTGTCTTTCTTTGTCTGTCTGTCGGTCTTTCTCTCTCCCTCTTTCTCTGTCTCTCTTTCCCTCTCCCTTTCTGTCTTCTTCTCTCTCTCTTATCTTCTCTCTCCCTCTCTTCTCTGTCTCTCCCTCTCTCTTTCTCTATCTCCCCCTCTCTCTCTTCCCCCTCTCTCTCTTTCCCTCCCTTTCCCAGTCTTTCTCTCTCCCCCCCTCTCTCTCTCTTCTTCTCCCTCTCTCCCTCCCTCCGTCACTCTCTCGCTCCCCCCCCCCCCTTCTCTCTCTCGCTGTGTATTTGCGTGCGCGCGCGCGCGCGCGTTCCGTTCCCAGTGAATGTAAATTAAGTCAAACACGTTTTCTCGGCCTTCTTGCTAAGTAAGGTGTGTGACCTGAGATGTCAAGTACCCCGTCCATGTGATTTTGAACTCGGTCGCGACAGTGCAGTGCGTTACAGGCTGGTACGGCACTCGTCGTGTTCTTCCATTCTTCTCCGCTTTCTCTCTCCCTTTCTCTCTCTCTCTCTCCCTCCCTCCCTCCCTCTGCTATCCATGAAATAAATACCTCCCCACTCTCACCCTCCCCCTGACCTCCTCCCTCCCCCCCCACTCGTTTGTTCACTCTGTGTTCTCATTTCCTACACTGAGGTGGGTCACTTTGTGTTTCCTCTGGAGCTCGCCTCCTTCAACTGCTAGTACCACTGCTGCTACTGCTGCTGTTGCTTCTGTTACCATTACTACTACCATCACCACTACTACTACTGCTGCTGTTGCTTCTATTACCATTACTACTACTACCACCACTGCTGCTACTGCTGCTGTTGCTTCTATTACCATTACTACTACCACCTCTACTACTACCGCTGCTGCTACTGCTGCTGTTGCTTCTGTTACCATTACTACTACCACCACTGCTGCTACTGCTGCTGTTGCTCCTGTTACCATTACTACTACCACCACTACTACTACCACTGCTACTGCTGCTGTTGATTCTATTACCATTACTACTACCACCACTACTACTACCACTGCTACTGCTGCTGTTGCTTCTATTACCATTACTACTACCACCACTGCTGTCACTGCTGCTGTTGCTTCTATTACCATTACTACTAGTACCACCACTGCTACTACTGCTGCTGTTGCTTCTATTACCATTACTACTACCACCACTACTACTACTGCTGCTGCTGTTGCTTCTGTTACCATTACTACTACCACCACTACTACCACTGCTACTACTGCTGCTGTTGCTTCTATTACCATTACTACTACTACCACCACTGCTACTACTGCTGCTGTTGCTTCTATTACCATTACTACTACTACCACCACTGCTACTACTGCTGCTGTTGCTTCTATTACCATTACTACTACTACCACCACTGCTACTACTGCTGCTGTTGCTTCTATTACCATTACTACTAGTACCACCACTGCTACTACTGCTGCTGTTGCTTCTATTACCATTACTGCTACCACCACTACTGCTACTGCTGCTACTGCTGCTGTTGCTTCTATTACCATTACTACTAGTACCCCCACTGCTACTACTGCTGCTGTTGCTTCTATTACCATTACTACTACTACCACTGCTGCTACTGCTGCTGTTGCTTCTATTACCATTACTACTACCACCTCTACTACTACCGCTGCTGCTACTGCTGCTGTTGCTTCTATTACCATTACTACTACCACCTCTACTACTACTACTGCTGCTGCTGTTGTTGTTACTGCTGCTGCTACTGCTACTACTACTGCTGCTGTTGCTTCTATTACCATTACTACTACCACCACTACTACTACTGCTGCTGCTGTTGCTTCTGTTACCATTACTACTACCACCACTGCTACTACTGCTGCTGTTGCTTCTGTTACCATTACTACTACCACCACTGCTACTACTGCTGCTGTTGCTTCTATTACCATTACTACTACCACCACTGCTGTTACTGCTGCTGTTGCTTCTGTTACCATTACTACTACCACCACTGCTGCTACTGCTGCTGTTGCTTCTGTTACCATTACTACTACTACCACCACTGCTGCTACTGCTGCTACTGCTGCTGTTGCTTCTATTACCATTACTACTAGTACCACCACTGCTACTACTGCTGCTGTTGCTTCTATTACCATTACTACTACCACCACTGCTGTCACTGCTGCTGTTGCTTCTATTACCATTACTACTAGTACCACCACTGCTACTACTGCTGCTGTTGCTTCTATTACCATTACTACTAGTACCACCACTGCTACTACTGCTGCTGTTGCTTCTATTACCATTACTACTGCCACCACTACTACTACTGCTGCTACTGCTGCTGTTGCTTCTGTTACCATTACCACTAGTACCACCACTGCTACTACTGCTGCTGTTGCTTCTATTACCATTACTACTAGTACCACCACTGCTACTACTGCTGCTGTTGCTTCTATTACCATTACTACTACCACCACTGCTGCTACTGCTGCTGTTGCTTCTATTACCATTACTACTACCACCACTGCTGCTACTGCTGCTGTTGCTTCTATTACCATTACTACTACCACCTCTACTACTACCGCTGCTGCTACTGCTGCTGTTGCTTCTATTACCATTACTACTACCACCTCTACTACTACTACTACTGTTGCTGTTGCTTCTGTTACCATTACTACTACTACTGGTGCTGCTGCTGTTGTTGCTACAAATATTACTGCAACTACTACCAGTACTACCGTTATTTTTTGTACTCTTTCCTCTGACTTCTTCTTTCAATTGATTTTTCACTTCTTTTTCTTCTTGTTCTTGTTCTTCTTGTTCTTGTTCTTCTTCTTCTTCTTCGTCTTCTTGTGTTTCTTCTTCTTCTTCTTCTTCTTCTTCTTCTAGTGTTTCTTCTTCTTCTTCTTCTTCTTCTTCTTCTTCTTCTTCGTCTTCTTCGTCTTCTTCTTGTGTTTCTTTTTCGTCTTCTTCTTCTTCGTCTTCTTGTGTTTCTTCTTCTTGTGTTTCTAATCCTTCTTCTTCTTCTTGTGTTTCTTCTTCTTCTTCTTCTTCTTCTTCTTCATCTTCTAGTGTTTCTTCTTCTTCTTCTTCTTCTTCTTCTTCTTCTTCTTCTTCTTCTTCTTCTTCTTCTTCTTCTTTCGTGGGCTGTGTCTCCCTTCTTTCTATCTCTCCCCGTCCTCCTGTTCTTTGTATGATCTCGCTGTGTTCTCATTTCCTACATTGAGGAGTGAGGTGATAATGTAAGTGGGTCACGTTGTACTTTCCTCCAGATAACCCCGATCCTCCTCCTACTGCTACTAGTACTGCTGCTACTGCTGCTGCTACTATTACTACTACTACTACTACTGCTGCTGCTACTGTTACTACTACTACTACTACTGATGCTGCTCCTGCTATTACCATTACTGCTAGTACTTCTACTACTACTGCTGCTGCTGCTATTATCATTACTGCTACTACTGCTGCTGCTGCTATTATCATTACTTCTACTACTACTACTGCTGCTGCTGCTACTACTACTACTACTACTACTACTGCTGCTGCTGCTGCTGCTGCTATTACCATTACTGCTACTACTGCTGCTGATATTATAATTATTTCTACTACTACTGCTGCTGCTGCTATTACCATTACTGCTATTACTACTACTGCTGCTGCTGCTGCTGCTATTATCATTACTGCTGCTGCTGCTGCTATTACCATTACTGCTATTACTTCTACTACTACTGCTGCTGCTATTACTACTACTACTACTGCTGCTGCTCCTGCTATTACCATTACTGCTACTACTGCTGCTGATATTATAATTATTTCTACTACTACTGCTGCTGCTGCTATTACCATTACTGCTGTTACTACTACTACTACTGCTGCTGCTGCTGCTATTAGCATTACTGCTACTACTGCTGCTGCTATTATAATTACTTCTACTACTACTGCTGCTGCTGCTATTACCATTACTACTACTACTACTACTACTACTACTACTACTTCTACTGCTGCTGCTGCTGCTATTATAATTACTTCTACTACTACTGCTGCTGCTGCTATTACCATTACTGCTGTTGCTACTACTGCTGCTGCTATTATCATTACTGCTATTACTACTGCTGCTGCTGCTGCTATTATCATTACTTCTACTACTACTGCTGCTGCTGCTATTACCATTACTGCTATTACTACTGCTGCTGCTGTTGCTACAATTTTTACTAGTATTACTACCACCACTACAGTTTTTGTTGTTGTTGGGGGTTTTTTTTGTACTCCTTCTTCAACTTCTTCTTTCAGTTGTTTTTCACTTCCTCTTTTTCTGAACTGGTTCTTCTTCTTCTTTTTCTTCTTCTTCTTCTTCTTCTTCTTCTTCTTCTTCTTTTTTTTTTTTTTCTTCTTCTTCTTCAAAAGTTCTCTTCTAACTCTTCTTATGTTTCTTCTTCTTCTTCTTCTTTCGTGGGCTGCAAGTCCCACTTGACCTTCACACAAATCAACGAGTGGAATTTTACATGTTTTGCCGTGTTTACCCTGCCGTTTAGGTAGTCACAGTGCGTTTCCGAGAAGTGTGCGTGTCAGATATTTTTCCACAGCCCACTAGTTTCGACATGGATATCACAGGATTGTTAACGTGGCTACAGTGAGGTGGGAAAGTAATTTAATGATTAACACCGTCATTTTATCAGCGTTTGGGGCTTTCATTTCGCCATATTTTTTTTAAAGCCATACATTTTTTTCTTTTATATTTTATCAAATAGAGCTCTCTTACCAGATGTCAAATGAGACAGGTGAGTTTTGTATAAACTATATTTAAAGTCTACGTCAGTAAAAACTGAGGCGTTGATATTCTCTCTGTTTGTGTGTCTATCTGTCTGTCTGTCTGTCCGTCTGTCTGTCTCTCTCTCTCTCTCTCTCTCTCTCTCTCTCTCTCCCCTGTGTGTGTGTGTGTGTGTGTGTGTGTGTGTGCGGTTAAAAAAACAACAACAACAACAACAACAAAACCACACACAGAGAAAAGACCGAAATCAGAATTGCACAGTGTAGTTAGTATTATACGGCCTAAATAATTCAGAAAAAGAAATCATGTTTTTTGGGGTTTTTTTGGGGGGTTTTTTGTTTTTGGTTTTTTTACATGACAGATGTAGAAACTTTGTGCGTGTATAATTACGTAAATAGCCCCACCTTGCAATGCCTGAATAGCAGAGAGGCAGAGACAGGGAGAGGCGTCGGCACTAACATGCACACTCAGCAAAAGGCACTCTGTTCAGAAAGTGCATACCAGTACACAACAGAATGAACATGACCTCTTCCACCCATACCCCCACTCCGCACCCCACGTTCACAATAATAATGATAATAATGATGATATTATTATTAATAATATAAAAAGAAATAGTGAAATAAGATAGAATAATCCAAAGTAGGAAATGATGTAGTGGAAAAGGAAAATCATCACCATAACCGCCAGAATTGACCACCACCACAACGGCTGCAAAACAACAACAACAACGAAACAAAAAAAAAACAAAAAAAAGAGATTTATTTTCAACAAAACCTTTTGCCAACAAAGCAAGGCCATCGACACGGAGCGATCTCAGAACTGTGAAAACGGCACGTCCCAGCTTTCAACACCAAGCGATCAAAGGAAATAAAAACGACATTGTGCTTCCAAACCGGACCTTGAATGACAATAGAGTCTGTCCGCTGGCACAGAAAACTAGGCCAATTCCGAAGGTCTATGGGGGTGGAAATCTAGTGCCGAGAAAACGTCGGACAGTTCGCTCGTTTTGTTTGTTAAGTACTACAGGTGTGCTCCAAGGTTGTGTTCTCAGCCCCGCTCCTTTTGTCTCTCTGTCAGCAGGTCAGTAGAATTGCTCACAGCGTGGTGAAGGGGATTTTCTCGACAGGTTGACGAAGTGTCTACTCCCCCTGGTTGGAGCCAGTTGCATTGCTCGGACGGAAGAGCCTAGTATGGTCGTAACCCGCTACTCACTGTGTGTAGTTATGGAACTGACCACTGGCGTAGTTCGGTCAAAGTAGGCATTTAGTCACGTGTAACTGTCAAAAAGTTAGAACCAAGCAATGTAACTGGCACCTGGGCCTTTGTCCTTGGGCAAAGGACTGGACGATTGGTTTTGGAATATCGGGATCCGTGGAATTTTGACAAGATTTTTTTAAGACAATACTGTGTACATACAAAGAAGTCAAACAAAACGAAAAAAAGAAAAAAAGGTAGTGCATTTTGATTGGAGAGAGATACACAAGTACACAAACTTGGGATGAATCTTCACGTGTACATATCAAGGATTTGAAAAGTTCTGCGCATACATTCGAGTCAGAGAAAATTGTACGCTTTTCGAGGATAGAAAACACCACACACACACACACACACACACACACACACACACACACTCTCTCTCTCTCTCTCTCTCTCTCTCTCTCTCTATATATATATATATATATATATATATATGTGTGTGTGTGTGTGTGTGTGTGTATCTTTATATATATTTTGTATATATATATACATATAATCATATTCGTCACAATGATGAAAGTTTGATGCAAATTCCGAGCATGAAGTTTTACGTTTCTATTTTAAGGAGAGGAATCTTTGCATGTTCATTCAAAGGATGGGAAACCTTCTGTAAGTATTCCTAGAAGAGGAAACTTTGCTGTGTTTTCATGGTATAGAAAAATTTACTGTTTTTCGTGGATTACAAGGACGAAACTTTGTGTACATACATGCATTCCGAGGATATGATTATTTACGTACGTATTCCAAGGTTAGGAAACTTTGCGTGTTAATTCCAAGGACAGCAAACTTAACGTTTTCATTGCAAGGATAGAAACCTGACGTGCTCATTTCTAAGGAAAGCAAACTTTACGTTTGAATTACAAGGATAGGAAACAATGCATAGATTTTTAAAAGGCATGAAACTGAATGTATTAATTTCAAGTATAGGAAATTTCGCGTTTGGATTCCAAGGATAGGTAACTTTGCGTGTGCATTTAAAAGGACAGGAATGTTTGTAGATAACGGGTAGGAAGCTTTACGCATTGACTTCAAGGGACTGGAAAGTTCACGCGTTGATTTCAAAGTACAGGACAGATTACATAAATTTAAATACTCTAGACAGGAGCAAGGTGGCAGAATGGTTACTTAAGACGTTCAGCTGCCAATACAGAGCCCGTGAGGGTGTGGGTTCGAATCCCGCTCTCGCCCTTTCTCCCGAGTTTGACTGGAAAATCAAACATAGCGTCTGGTCTTTCGGGTGAGACGATGCACCGAGGTCCCACGTGCAGCACGAGCTTGGCATGCGCACTGAGAACGAACCCCATGGCAACGAGAGTGCTGCCCTCTGGCAAAATTAAGTATAAAACAAGAGAGGCAAGGCCTTCAAGATTCACTTGTGATACACTTTTTTTTTTAAATCCAAGCTTTTTATGTATTGAGTATAATTTCAAAATGTAATGTTTAAGATAAGAAAGGTCAGTTTAAAGCAAATTAACTCCCCTAGCATTAATTACAGAGTAATTTCCCATTTTTACTCTCTGCACCAAAACGTTTGCAAAATAAATAAAACTTCCATGCTTAGCAAAAGAAGTTCCTGTTTGAACAGAAAATGATAATAATGACTGCTCTTGTTGTTGGGTCAGAATATCAGATCAAAGTGCCATGTTTAGAGAATACAAAAAATATAAATATAACAGTAAATGCAGTTTGCATATAATTAGGCTTTTTTATTTTTTTTGTGCCCATCCCAGAGGTGCAATATTGTTTTAAACAAGATGACTGGAAAGAGCTGGATTTTTCCTATTTTTATGCCAAATTTGGTGTCAACTGACAAAGTATTTGCAGAGAAAATGTCAATGTTAAAGTTTACCACGGACACACACACACACACACACACACACACACACAGAGAGAGAGAGAGAGAGAGAGAGACAACCGAACACCGGGTTAAAACATACTCTGTTTACACAAGTGAGTCAAAAAAGGATCCACTCTGACAGGAACACAAATACATAAGCATGCACTCAAGGCCGTGACTAAGCGTGTTGGGTGGTGCTGCTGGTCAGGCATCTGCCTAGCAAGATGTGGGTGTAGCGCGTATGGATTTGTCCGAACGCAGTGACGCCTCCTTGAGAAACTGAAACTCTAAACTGAAACATACTTAGTCCGGGGACAAGAGAAGGTACGTGTCTGTTCCCTGTCAACCCGTGGGTACATGTATGTATTCAAAGCCTGAGAGAGGAGATCGTTCCCAGCACGTAAATCGGCATAATCTATTACAGTACCTCGTCCCGGGCAAGAAAGGGGTATAGAAGCTTCAACACGTAGTAAAGATCTCAGCCCCTTGATGGCGTGTACCCGTAACAGGGCACAGGATCTTTATGGGGTATGTGTAGGGAGGGTGTGTGGGGTGGTTAGTGGATGGACACTGGACACCCGTATTAGCCACCCGTATGTGTGGGAAGGGTGTGTGGGGTGGTTAGTGGATGGACACTGGACACCCGTATTAGCCACCCGTATCTGTGGCCACGGTTTGGCCTGAGCTGACGTTTATGACAGTTGCCCTTCTCTTCAGAGATACTGTAAGCGGGGGGTATTGGTCGGATTGGCATTGGGTGTATGTGTTTATTTGCCTTTTAGGTGTGTAGTTTTCGATTTTGTTCATTTCTTTTTTCACTTGGTTTGATTATTTTATCTTTTTTTTTTAAATATTTTTTTTTTGTTTACTGCTTTCCTCTCTCTCTCTCTCTCTCTCTCTCTCTCTCTCTCTCTCTTACACACACACACACACACACACACACAGACACATGTATACACACAAACACGCATACACACGCACGTACACACACACACACACACACAAGCGCGCGCGCACGCACACACACACGCACACACACACACACACACACACGCACACACTAAAATAGAGAAATAAAAGCTACTGACAAGAGAACTATAAGCGTTTAGTTGCTACCCTGTAGCGTCAAAAGTTGAACTCTCTGTCAGTTAAAGAGAGTAGTGTGTACAATACCTGTGTGAAACAACACAGGGACTTGTCCAGTGCGACACCTGCGGGGACAGATAGATAGATAGATAGATAGAGAGGGAGAGAGGGAGGGAAGAAGATAAAGGGGGAGTGGAGGCGGAAGGAAGGGATCGACGAGGGTGGAAAGTGGGGGGCGTGTAGGGTTGACAAGGACCAGTCCCCGCCTCTTCAGGAAGCGAGTGAAGAGTGGTGAAGTGCTGTCCTCAGGCGCCAACGCGCGGACACACACACACACACACACACGCACGCACGCACGCACGCACGCACGCACACACACACACACACGCACGTACGCACGCACGCACGCACACAAACACACACAAACACACACACACACACACAGATGGTAGAGGGAGGGGTGGGGAGAGCGTGACGGGGCGGGGCGTGCGGACACTGTGAGATGGAGAGATAGAGGGAAAGATTCACATAGTCTCCTTTCGCTTCCCCCCCCCCCTTCCCCCCACACCCCACCTCACCCCCTCTGTCTGTCGATGTATCTATTTGCCTGTCTTTCAGTATCTCTCTGTCTCTGTTTCTGTCTCTCTGTCTGTGTCTGTGTCTGTCTGTCTGTCTCTGTCTCTCTCTTTCGCTCGCTCGTTTTTTTGTGTTTTTTTTTCTCTCTCCATATTATACATAGTACATATGTATACATCTTTCTCTGTCTCTGCCTGTCTGTATGTGTGATCTGCCTGTTTGTATGTCTGTTTCGCTCTCTCTCTCTCTCTGTCTGTCTCTGTCTGTCTGTCTGTCTCTCTCTCTCTCTGTCTCTGTCTCTCTCTGTGTCCTTTTCTACTTTTCTCTCATCTACCCCCACTCTTGTTAAGACAGGCAGGCAAGCAGACAAGTACACACACGCACACGCACACGCACACCACACCATACCACACCACACCATAGTTATGCCACCGTCATAGCATCCGTGACAGCAGATTTGTATTGAACGTGTTTTGAGGTCGGGTTTAAGCTGAGGTTTTGTTTCAGCATGGCGATTTCGGTAGGGATGTGTATTCCAGGTAACAGGACCAAGGTATGTAAGGGCACGCCGGCTTTCTTTGCTGTTTCTTTCTGAGATGTGGGACACAGATCAATGGATTGCTTTTTCTTGAATCGGGGGAAGAAGAATAAGCTCCCCCCCCCCCTCCCCTTTTTTCACATCCGGACGACGTCAGCAGAGAGACAGAGAGAGAGACAGAGAGACAGATACAGAGATATAGAGACAGAGACAGACAGAGAGAGAGAGAGAGAGATTCAAAAACTTGATTACTCAAGGAAACAGATTTTGGGATTGCCTTGTCTTCCATTTTGTCCTTGTGACAACAATAACAAAAATAACGATAAGACACTACAATGATAATGTTGGTAAATACTGCTACTACTACTACTACTACTACTACTACTACTACTGCTGCTGCTGCTACTACTATTGATAGTAATCATCATCATCATCACTGTAAAAAGTAATAAATGAGAGAGAGAGAGAGAGAGAGAATACGAACGAACTCGTGAGTCACCTCATGCTCGCAGTGACTGGAATTAGAACACAAGGCTGAACAAGACCAGACAAGTACTGAGGGGTCGTGCCCCCCTCAGCCCCTGTTCATCAAAGATGATGATATTAGACTGAAAATAAATGATATTATTATCATTATTATTTGGATTATTATCATTTTTATCATAATGATGACTTGTATTATTAATTAAGCTTTGACAGAGTTTTGTCACTTGGTTTAAACATTTTTGATATCAAGAAACAAGGTGAAATACAGCGTTCAATTAAGAAAACTTGAGCAACAACAAGCCTGAGCTTATATCGTGCTCGTTCGTGTGTATTCAGTTTCAGTTCGTGTGTAATAAGCGATAAACAAACGCAATGGCGAAAGTACACACATTATTTGATACTGAAAAGAAAAAGTGCAAGACAAATTGTCTGTATCTATTTTTGTCTGTCTATCTCTAGCTCTCTGTATATATCTGTCTGTCTTTCTGTCTGTCTGCCTATCGATCGATCGATCTATTGATCCATTAGATTTGTTTGTCTGTCTGTCTGCCTATCTATGGATAAAACACCGTGGCTGTATAATATCCACGCCTGACACCTGCAGAGAGTGCCCGTAGAGGGCAGGGTGGTGGTGTGTGCAATGTAGGGCCGGAGATGGGGTGAGGGTTGTGGGTGTGTGTGTGGTGGGGGGGTAATCTGGGTCAGTGTTTACCCGGCTCGGGGAGATCCCTTCCTTCCGGACACTTCACCTCCAATAAATCTCTGGGGTGCCGGCGATATATGTATGGCCTGCCACTGTCGTCAAAAGGGTGATTCCTGTTTGTTTTGTTTGGTCTAGGCTCCAAACCGTCATCCAGCACCAAAAGAAGTGCTTTCTCTGTGTCTCTGTCTGTCTCTCTCTGTCTCCATCTGCCTGCCTGTCTCTCTCTCTGTCTGTCTGTCTGTCTGTCTGTCTGTCTCTCTTTAGCTTTCTCTCCCTGTCTCTGTCTTTCTATCTCACTCTTTATCGCTCTCTCTGTCTCTCTCTGTCTCCGTCTCTCTCTCTCTCTCTGTAATTGTTGGATCTTGAAATCTTGACTGTCACTGTGTGGGTGTTCTCTGTGTTTTGTGTGTGTGTGTGTGTGTGTGCGCGCGCGCGCGCGCGCGCGTGCATGTTTGTTTGCGGGGAGAGAGAGAGTGTGTGTGTGGAAGGCGGTGGGGTGGTTGAGGGGAAGGAAGGGCGGAAGGTACGGAGACGTGGCGAGTTGAACTGTGCGCAAACGAACAAACTAAACAAAAGTTCTTCAAATCTCTACAAATTTCCGCCACAACACACCCTGTTCTGTTGTTCCACCCCCACCACAGTTGGGATATAGGGTATTCCGCTTTCCTATCCCCATGTGTTTTTAGTACACCTTTCTGTTTTGTTACTGTCACAGTTGCAATGACAGCACTTGACAACAACAAGAAGCTTGTTTGAACATGGTACTCACACACGTGTTTGAACATGGTACACACACACGTGTTTGAACATGGTACACACACACGTGTTTGAACATGGTACACACACACGTGTTTGAACATGGTACACACACACGTGTTTGAACATGGTACACACACACGTGTTTGAACATGGTACTCACACACGTGTTGGTACACACACACGTGTTTGAACATGGTACTCACACACGTGTTCGTACACACACACGTGTTTGAACATGGTACACACACACGTGTTTGAACATGGTACTCACACACGTGTTGGTACACACACACGTGTTTGAACATGGTACTCACACACGTGTTGGTACACACACACGTGTTTGAACATGGTACACACACACGTGTTTGAACATGGTACTCACACACGTGTTGGTACACACACACGTGTTTGAACATGGTACACACACACGTGTTGGTACACACACACGTGTTTGAACATGGTACTCACACACGTGTTGGTACACACACACGTGTTTGAACATGGTACACACACACGTGTTTGAACATGGTACACACACACGTATTGAACATGGTACACACACACGTATTGAACATGGTACTCACACACGTGTTGGTACACACACACGTGTTTGAACATGGTACACACACACGTGTTTGAACATGGTACACACACACGTGTTTGAACATGGTACACACACACGCTCTCAACAAGAAAGAAAAACGATGACCAAAAAAAAAAAAAAAAAAAAAAAAGGGGGGGGCGGGGGTGGGGTGGGGGGGGGGGGGAACAGTGTTGTTTATTATGAATTAGTTTCTCTTCAGGTTCATTGCAGTCAAAATGTGTGTTCACCAAGAACTAATGAGAAAAAAAAAGAAGAAAAAAAAAACCCCACAAAAAAGAACGGGTGAAAAGATCTTTCCACAGAATTCTTAATTTCTTAAGGGATTTTTACACGGACATGTGAATGAGATCGATCACAGGCATATATATATATATAGTTCCAGACATGTGATATATTTGCTCGGATGGTTGAAAGCTAATTTTCTGGACCTGTGTGTGAATTGTGTTCTTTTGTCGCGTGTGGGAGTGCCATAGGAGGGTGCCAGTCTCTGTGGCGGTGTTCTGGAGAGGTGTTCAATCTGTTCTCCCTTCACTGACAAGTCCCCTGTTGATTCATGCAGCTCTTGCCTTTTCCTCGGTTTGGATCGAACGCTCAGTGATCTTATCGGTTTTTGGTTTTTTGGGTTGTTGTTTTGTTTTTGTTTTGTTTTTTGTTTGTTTGTTTGTTTTGTCATTCGGTCTGCCCAGTACAATCGAGGTGTGAGTGGGAAAAGTCTTGAGTGGGAAGAATGTGTGTGTGTGTGTGTGTGTGTGTGTGTGTGTAGGCGTGTGTGTGTGTGATTGTATGTGTGTGTGTGTAGGCGTGTGGGTGTGTGATTGTATGTGTGTGCGTGTGGGTGTGTGTGCGCGCGCGCGCGTGTGCGATGTATCAGTGTTGTGTTTGTGAGCGTGTCCCGCGGTGTGTGCGTTCGCGTGCGCGAGTGCGTGTGTACGCGCGCACATGTATATATCTCTCTCTAGATGTGTGTGTGTGTGTGTATATATATTTATATATATGTCTGTGTACGTGTTTGCGCGCGCATGTGTGTGTGTGTATGTGTGTATTTACGTGCGCATGTATGTATGTATGTGTGTGTGTGTGTGTGTGAACCTATACAGCAGAGAGACGTGTACGCATGCTGCCTCGCTGTGTGTGTGTGCCCCAAATTACGAGGCTCGAAGAATGGAACGCAGAACCCACGACGCAGACAGATAGCGCTGTTTGTGAATGGGAAGGGAGCATGACAAGTACCGCTGGAGATTTCACGCAGACCCCAAAACGAACTTGGAAAAAAAAAAAAAAAAGAAGAAAAAAAACCTGATAAAAAAGAGACGCATAAATTATATAAACACACACGCCAGTCACTCGATCTTTAATACCGGGTAGGTAAATGTGCGGTGGTGTAGTATGTCTCAAGTTTTAACAGGGTACAAACAGGGCTTCAGACTTTTCAGGGGGAACTCGGCGGGGAGATATTTGGAGGGGGGGGGGGGGGGGGTGGGCCGGGGGGGGAGAGAGAACAGAGGCTGGACTAATACCTAGAACAATAGGGCGTTAAGCCAGGGAACTCCGTTCCCTACCTTTGAAGATATATATATAGTGCTCACAAATTTGAGGCTTTTTTTTTTTTTTTTTTTTTTTTTTTACCCCGGTGGGGACCAACTACAAGGTGGGGGTGGGGGGGGGGAGAGACAGTCACTTTATAGCGGCGGGCTGAATCAAAGAAGTTAATGTGAATGGCGAAGACCTGTGAAGAACCTGGTTGGACGTGTGGATGTTAAGGTTTTATCGGTGTAGCGGCGTGGAAATGACCCTCCCCCCCCCCCCCACTCCCCACCCCCGGCCCTTCTCCCTGTACTTTTTCAGTTTCAGTTTCACAAAGAGGCGTCACTACGTTGGGACTTTTTCTTCAGCGTTCCCAGTTGCGTTCGGACGAATATCCATATTGTGTATGCTACACCACATCTGCTGGGCAGATGCCTGACCAGCAGCATAAACATAAACGCCCACCCCGGACCTTAAGGGTGAAGTTTGTGCAAGCAGTGGACGGGAGTGCTTATATTCAAATTCAAGTTCAAATTCAAAAACACTTTATTAATTCACATGGAAATTAACGTGTGCAATCATAGACGCATTGTAGACATCAACATGAAAATGAACATATGTACCATACAATACACTAAAACAAATCAGATATAAACTCTCAGTAGCTGACTAAAACAACCCCACACCCGCACACACCCACACATGCGCACACATTGAGGCAATAAAGTATTGCACAACAATGTATACCGATAGAAAAGTTCCAGCAAATAAAATATGAATATTTAACTCTCACCCTCACCTCCCACACAAACTTGAAAAGACAAGGTAGTGTACAACAATGTTAAAAAAAAATCTCCAACAAATAGATCGTATATAAATGTAAAATGCACACACACACACACGCACACGCACACACACAAATATATATAAAGGCAAACAAGCATGACAGCAGTTTCAGTATTAGTTTCTCAAGGAGGAGGGAGGAGGCATCACTGCGTTCGGACAAATCCATATACTCAACATCACATCTGCTAGACAGATACCTGACCAGTGCACGCGCTTAGACCTTGAGTGAATGCTTATGTGTTTGTATACCGATCAGAGTGAATTTGTTGAGTGATAGCCTAGAGCTAACGCGTCCGCTTTGGAAGCGAGAAAATTTGAGCGCGCTGGTTCGAATCACGGCTCAGCCGCCGATATTTTCTCCCCCTCCTCTAGACCTTGAGTGGTGGTCTGGACGCTAGTCATTCGACTGAGACATTAAACCGAGGTCCTGTGCGCAACGTGAACTTAGCGCACGTAAAAGAACCCACGGCAACAAAAGGGTTGTTCCTGGCAAAATTCTGTAGAAAAATCCACTTCGATTGTGTGGCACTGTAGTATAGCGACGCGCTCTCCCTAGGAAGAGCAGCCCGAATTTCACACAGAAAAATCTGTTGTGATAAAAAGAAATACAAATACAAATACATTTCTTTTGCAGAATTTTGCCAGACAGAGGACAATTCTTATGTTGCCGTGGGTTCTTTATCAGTGCGCCAAGTGCGTGCTGCACAACACAGGACTTCGATCGGTCCATCGTTTCATTACAATGACTCCAGGCAGAGAGACGTTCAGTTTTGATTTTTCCAGTCAAACTTGGGAGAAAAGGCGTGAACGGGTATCGAGTCCTGGCCCTCACGGACACTGTGTTGGTTAATCAACGTCTTAGCCTTTTTTTTTTTTTTTTTTTTTGTGCGCCATAATATTTCTGTGTAGTTGCATTTTTTTTTTTTTGTGATGAGAGAGACAGAGAGAGGGGATGAGAGAGAGTGTATGTGTGCGCGTGGTGTGTGTGTGTGTGTGTGTGTGTGTGTGTGTGTGTGTGTGTGTGTGTGCGTGTGTGGGTGGGTGGGTGGGAAGATGTGCAATGCGGTTTGGCTGACTGAAATGTAGAGGCACGTACATTTCAGTAATCTATATATATATATATTTGTATATAGCTATTTCCATTTGGTGCCATTTAATTTATCTTTTTATTTTCTGTTCATTTTATTTGTTTGTTGTTTTCTTCTTATGTTGGACATGTGCTGCTGCCAAAAAGAAAATCTCTGTACCAAAGTACAGACAATAAAGTTTGTGTATTGTGTGTGTGTGTGTGTTGTGTGTGTGTGTGTGTGTGTGTGTGTGTGTGTGTGTGTGTGAGGAAAGAAACAACAAAAACAAAGAAAACACACAAAATAATACTAAAAAAAACACATAATTTTTTTTCTCTCTCAATGCCTGACTAAGCGCGTTGGGTTATGCTGCTGGTCAGGCACCTGCTTGGCAGATGTGGTGTAGCGTATATGGATTTGTCCGAACGCAGTGACGCCTCCTTGAGCAACTGAAACTGAAACTTTGCCATTATGCCACCTTTTTCCGTTCTGACTCTGTGCAGTAGAGTCGGTCCAGAATCACTCCCCTTTCGAGTTATTTCATGGTGTTAGTTTTGTGTGTTTTGGTTTAACTCTTTCCATACGAACGGCGAAAGAGACGACGTTAACAGCGTTTCACCCTAATTACCATCATCAAAATATTGCAAGCGGAAGGCTCTTATACTGAAGATGTGAATGTTGACAAAGAATACCACAATTCTGACGACGGAAGCTAAAGGTTGGGTCATTCAGACACCCACTGGACATCCGAGGGGTCTGTGTAGAGGAGAAGAGAGGACTGGCCGTACTGAGTGAGTTGAACAGTATTTTTTATCTGGAAACATGTCACAATACAACACAGATATCGATGAACAGGACAACAAGAAAATCTTATATAAAGTCCTGTCCTAGTTTATGTGTTTTCTTTGTTTGTTTGTTTTTGTTTTGTTTTGTTTTTTTCTTTTCTTAGACACCATCCGTTGCCGTGTGCTCAAACCCCTTTTGTCGCTGGAATGCTGAACACAGACAACTTACTTGTCTCCGAAGAGTAATTAATTCATGGCGTAAAACGCATAAACAATAGTCATGAAAATCACAGTCTTCAATTACGTATATTATTAAAGGCATATCAGTATCAGTAGCTCAAGGAGGCGTCACTGCGTTCGGTCAAATCCATATACGCTACACCACATCTGCCAAGCAGATGCCTGACCAGCAGCATAACCCAACGCGCTTAGTCAGGCTTTGAGCACAAAAAAAAGAAAAAGAAATATATATATATATATATATATAACAAAATAAAATAAAAGGTATAAAATGTCCCAATTGTCGACGTAAAGTAAACCACACTTGATGACAATAATCACATTCGTACAAAAAAAAAGTAATGCAATTGTGTAATGATATAACAGATATATTTGTTTTCAGAAATACGGTGTGTGTGTGTGTGTGTGTGTGTGTGTGTGTGTGTGTGTGTGTGTGTGTGTGTGTGTGTGTGAAATCACGACATCTCGACGAGATAGGGTTTGGTGGTGTTGTTCTGTCCCAAATTAACTCAGCCTTTTCTTCTTTTTCTTTTTGCTTCTTTTTATTTATTTTTTTTTTTTAATACCAATTACATTAATATGTGCTTTCTGATTTATCCGATTAAATCTTCTATTTAAGGACGTTGAGTCAGTTCAGGGCAACGACAACTGTCTTCCCAGGCGAGCTCCCCACAGGAGGGGGTTTGGGGAGGGGGGGGCGGTCATTGTGAGGCATGACACCGGCTCAAAGCGGTTAATGTGAGTGACGGAGAGATGTAAAGAAGCTGGGCGTATGGGGAACAACGTAACCCCCTGTCATCGACGCTGCCGGGAGCGGATTAGGGAGAGGGGAGGTAGGGAATGGGGGTGGGGGCATTGATGGAGGGGAGGATGGGGATCTGCGTTGATGAGGGGGTGGGGGTGGGGGGGTCAGTCAGCAGGTGGTTAATGTTAGGCGCGGTGCGGGCGATTTGTTGAGTTGATTAATAAGTTTTTCAGCGTTCTGCTGTGCTGGGAGGGGTGTGTGACTCTTTGTGTTTGTCTCTGTTCCTACCCTCTGTCTGTCTGTCTTTGTCTCTGTCTCCCACCTACCCCCTCTCTCTTTCTGTGTGGGTATGTGTGTGTGCGTGTGTGTGTGAAAAGGACACAGTACAGAAGGCAAGCACACACACACACACACACACACACACACACACACACACACACACTAACACACTAACACACGCGCACACACACTAACACACGCGCACACACACACTAACACACACACACACACTAACACTAACACACACGCACACACACACACACACACACACACAAACACACACACACACACACACACACACACACACACACACACACACACACACAACTGACCAAAGCCCTCCATCTGTCTCTGTTTCAGATCATGAGGGACCAGGAAGACGTCAAACTGGGACTGACTTAAACCTGACACGTTTGACAGCATGTAAGTAGTCTGTGTGTGTGTGTGTGTGCGTGCGTGCGTGTGTGTGTGTGCGTGCGTGTGTGTGTTTGTGGGTGTTTTGTGTGTGTATGTGTGTGCGTATTTGTGTGCGCGCGCGAGTGCGTGCCCGTGTGTGTGTGGGTGTGTCTGTGTATGTTAAATTGCCTGTTTTTCCCTTTCCTTGGTTAAAAAAAAAGAAGAAGAAGAAAAAGACACCGTAATTGCGGAGGAGAAATTATGAGGGAAAAAACTGGATGGGTGGGGCAGAACTTTGGGAGAGATACATAATGCTTCCCGAGAAGGTCATGCTTTTTGTTTTCAGCTTGGAACTTGGAAGGTGGCAGTACTGTAACGTATCTTGGCAACTCACCGTTTTTTTTGTTTGCTGACAAAGCCTGACTAAGCGGGTTGGGTTACGCTGTTGGTCAGGCATCTGCTTGGCAGATGTGGTGTAGCGTGTATGAATTTGTCCGAACGCAGTGACGCTACTGAAACTGAAACTGTTTGCTGTGGATGAAGTCAGCAGATAAGACGTGTACAACTTATTGTGCACTTTAGAAAAAAATAATACTGTTTGATAGTTCCTGAGAGAAGGACTTTGTGAGTGAGATTATGCAGAAAAGTAAAGGGACGTAATTTGAAATTTGTTGCCGTATTGACTGCATATTATTGTATCATGTTGTATCATACGATATAAATGGTTTCTCCATTGCAGTGGGAAATCAATTACAGCTTAGTCTTTTGTGAAGGACTATGACTCTCAAACTAGGAGGCAAAAATGCGCTGGCTATTAATGCTGCAGCCTCCGGGGCTAGTTGGCCTTTTGGGAACCATCCCAACTCAGACTGCCCTAAAACCCTCTTGGCCGAGAGAGTGGGGAATGTAACTTGGGCAAGACACTCTCCATTATAATCAAATTCTAGCCCAGATAGTCGGGACAGCAGTTAACCTCCTCTGCTGTTCTGATGGTCATAGTCGAGCACGACTGACTATCATACATGTGTCGTACCGTAAGTTATTTTAATGGTTATTATTTGTCGTTCCTTTTCGACCAGCCAACCACACTGGGCCATATGAAGGGAGATCTTAAAATGGTTGTTGCGAGACATTGTGTTGTATTGCGTAATATTGTATGTAAAGCATGTAACATGCACAGAATAGTGGAAGGCTGGGTTGAGTCACACTGTAGTAAACTGCATTGCGGAACTCTTTTGTGTTGTCCTGTGTTGTGATTCACAGACTTGTGTTGCACTGTGTTGTGATTGTGCTGCACCAAAATGTGTTGTGCTGTGTTGAGATTTTGCTGCACCAGAATGTGTTGCACTGTGTTGTGATTGTGCTTAACCAAACTGTGTTGCGCTGTGTTGTGATTGTGCTGCACCAAAATGTGTTGCACTGTGTTGTGATTGTTCTACACCAAATTGTGTTGTGCTGTGTTGTGATTGTGCTTAACCAAATTGTGTTGTGCTGTGTTGTGATTGTGCTTAACCAAATTGTGTTGCGCTGTGTTGTGATTGTGCTTAACCAAAATGTGTTGCGCTGTGTTGTGATTGCGCTGCACCAAAATGTGTTGCACTGTGTTGTGATTGCGCTGCACCAAAATGTGTTGCGCTGTGTTGTGATTGCGCTGCACCAAATTGTGTTGCGCTGTGTTGAGATTTCGCTGATTGTGTTGCGCTGTGATGTGATTGCTCTGCACCAAATTGTGTTGCGCTGTGTTGTGATTGTGCTTAACCAAATTGTGTTGCGCTGTGTTAAGATTGTGTTGCACCAAACTGTTGCACTGTGTTGAGATTTCGCTGATTGTGTTGTGCTGTGATGTGATTGCGCTGCACCAAAATGTGTTGCATTGTGTTGTGATTGTTCTACACCAAATTGTGTTGTGCTGTGTTGTGATTGTGCTTAACCAAATTGTGTTGCGCTGTGTTGTGATTGTGCTTAACCAAATTGTGTTGCACTGTGTTGAGATTTTGCTGATTGTGTTGCACTGTGTTGTGATTGTGTTGCACCAAATTGTGTTGCACTGTGGTGAGATTGTGTTGCACCAAATTGTGTTGCACTGTGTTGAGATTTCGCTGATTGTGTTGCGCTGTGTTGTGATTGTGCTGCACCAAATTGTGTTGCGCTGTGTTGAGATTTCGTGATTGTGTTGTGCTTTGTTGAGATTACACTGCACCAAATCCTGTTGCGCTGTGTTGAGATTTCGCTGAATTGTGTTGTACATCGTTGCACATGATTTGATCAGAATCTCACCTCTTGTGCACTGTGTAGTTTTTTTCCCCGCCACAACCTCACGTGTCCCGCGCTGTGTTGTCTCTCACAGGTGAGAGAGAAAGATGACTACATGGCAGCGGTCCAGCGCCCTTGACCTCGCCCTCTGGCTGGCAACGGTCACCATGGTGACTGCCCTCTGCCTGGCAACCACGGCGGCCAGGGCCTGCCCGGAGCCGTGCCAGTGCACGCAGACCTACTACGTATACTGCCAGAGGCTGGGGCTGACGTCAGACCGGGTGCTGGAGCTGGTGACGTCGGTGCCCCGCGAGGCTCTACTGCTGGACCTCAGCTCCAACGCCCTAGACCGGCTGGGCTCGGGGCTGCTGGACTCCCTGCCCAACCTGGAGTACCTCTACGTGGACGACAACCTCCTGAGCAGCCTGGGGGCGGGGCTGTTCCGCTACCAGCGCAGTCTCCGCGAGCTGAGTCTGACAGGGAACAGGCTGAGGGGGGTGAGGGGGGACGTCTTCGCCAACGTGACCAGTCTGAGGAAGCTCCGCCTGGACGGGAACGCGATCGAGAAGATCGACGCGCGAGCCTTCTCTTCCTTAACGCAGTTACGCGAGCTGCACGTGCCGAGGAACAACCTGACCCGCCTGGCCCTGTCCCAGCTGTCCGGGCTCGCGGGGCTGCGCGTGCTGGACCTGTCTGATAACTGGATCAACACGGTGGAGGTCGGGGCGTTCCGAGACCTGGCGGGGCTGCAGTCGCTGCGGCTGTCGCGCAACCGGCTGTCCTCGCTGGCGGAGGACGCGTTCCGAGGGCTGTCCTCCCTGAGGGAGCTGCACCTGGACGGGAACCTCCTCCCGTCGCTGGACTGCTTCCACGTGCCGCACCTGGCGCACAGCCTCCACACCCTGGTGCTGTCCGGCAACGCCCTGGTGTCCGTGCCTCACGACGTCTTCCCCAAGCTCGCGGGGCTCAAGGTCCTGGCCCTGGACCGGAACCTGGTGTCTTCCGTGGGCCCCATGGCGTTCCGGGACCTGCAGCTGGACAGCCTGAGCCTGGCACACAACCTGCTGGAGGGAGTCGACAGGCAGATGCTTGAGGGTTGTAGGAGGGTCTCCAGGCTGGACCTCAGCCACAACCGGATCCGCACGGTCCGCACGGGCGCCTTCGACAGCGTGCGAGAGTCTGTGTACGTGCTGAACTTGGCCGGGAACGGGCTGAGCTCCCTGGACCACGGCACGCTGCGGGGCATGCGCCACCTGCTGGCCCTGAACCTCTCCTCCAACGGCCTGAGCTCCATCCT
>NC_134892.1:12842773-12862974 GCF_041734735.1 Babylonia areolata | reverse complement strand
GTGATCAACAAAAGGGTTTTGGGCCGTTTTTGTGATTGTGTTGACCAAAAAGTTTGCGCGGTTGGATTGTTTGCCCCCCAATTTTTTGAGTGAGGGCAAAAAATGTGTGCCTATGTTGTGATTGTTGCACCAAATTGTTTGCGCTGTGGGGTTTTGTGTTGCCCAAATTTTGCGCTGTGTTGTGATTGCGTGACAAATGTGTTACTTGTTGAGTTTCGGATTGTTTTGGCTGGATTTTTGCGGCACCACATTGTGTTGCACTGTAAATGATCAAACAAAATGTTTGCGGTTTTTGATTTTTGCGGTCCAAACTGTTTGCATGTTTTGTGATTGTTTTGCACCAAAAGTTTTCCCTGTGTTTTTGGGTGATTATTGCGCTGCCCAAAGGTTTTGCGGTTTTGGTTTGCGCGCCCCAAATTGTGTTGCGCTGGTTTGTTGTGCTTAAAAATTTGTGGGCTTGTTGGGTTTTTTGCTGCCCAAATGTGTTGCGCTGTTTTTTTGCTGTGTTGCCCAAAATTGTTTTCCCCTGTGTTGAGATTTCGGGTTGGTTGCGTGGATGTGTTTTGCGCTGCACAAAAAGTGGATGTGGTAAATTTTCGTGTTTGGTTTTTGCGCTGGAGTGAGCGGACCAAATTGTGTTGCGCGTTTGTGATTGGTTGCACCTTTGGTTTTTATGTTGTGATCAAAAAAATGTGTTGCGGTGTTGTGTTTGCGCTGCAAAAAAATGTGTTGCCGTGATGTGATGCAAAAAATGTGTTCGCTGTGAGTATCAACAAAATTGTTGCGCTGTTTGTGATTGCGCTGCCCAAACGGGTTTGCATGTGTTGAGATTGTGCGCCCCAAAAAATTTGCACGTGTTGAGATTTTGCGATTGTGTTGCCTGTACGTGTTGTGTGCACCAAACTGTGTTGCCTGGTTTTGTGATTTCGCTGATTGTGTGCACTGTGTTGGATTCGCTGCACCAAAAGGTTGCACTGTGATGTGATCAAAAAAATGTTTTTTCGCTGTGTTGGATTGTGTTGCACCAAAATGTTTCCCTGTTGTGATTGTGTTCCCCCAAATTGTGTTGCGCTTGTTGTGATTGTGTGGCCCCAAAAAATGTGTTGCCTGTGTTGTTTTGCGCTGCACAAAATTTTTTTTGCACTGGGGTTTAATTTCGGTTTTGTGTGGGTTTTGGGGTTTGGCTGCCCCAAAATGGTTGCAGTGATTGAGCAACAAAATTGTTGCGTGTGTTGTGTTTGTTTGCACCAAAATGTTTGCGCGGTTTGGTGTTTGTGTTGCACCAATTGTGTTGCATGTTGTATCAAAAAAAGGTTGCGCTGTGTTTGTTTGTGTTGCCCAAAATGTGTTGCGTTTGTTTTTTTGTTGGCCTGCCCCAAAAGTGTTGCACTGTGTTGTTTTCGTGATTGTTTTTGCCTGTGTGTGATTGTGCCCAATTGTTTCCCTGTGATTGAACAAAATGTGTTGCGCGTGTTTGATTGTGCGTCCCAAAACTGTGTTGCCGTTTTTGTATTGTGTTGCACCAAAATGTGTTGCGCGGGTTTTTGTGATTGCGCTGTATGTATTGCGCGGCCCAAAACTGTGTTTGCTGTGTTGTGATTGGCGCCCCAAAATTTGTTGCGCTTGTTGTGTTTGCTTAACCAATTGTTGCGCTGTGTTGGGTTTGCTGCCCAAAATTGGTTGCGCGTGTTTTCTGGTTGCCCAAATTGTGTTGCACTGTTTTGAGATTTCGTGATTGTTTTGGTGTGATGTGATTGCGTGCAAAAAATGGGGCACTGTGGGAGTTTTCGCTATTGTTTGCGCTGTGAGTGTTTGCCGCCCAAATTGGGGGTTGCGCTGTGTTTTGTTTTTTTCTACATTGGTTGCACTGGAGGGAAAGAAAAAAAATGTTTTTGCGCTGTGTGTGATTGCGCTGCCCCAAAAGTGTTTCATGTGATGTGTGAAACAAAATTGTTGCGTGTGATGTGATGCAACAAAATGTGTTGCCGTGTTGTGATTGCGCGCCCCAAACTGGTTGCATGTTTGAATTGTGCTGCCCCAAAAATGTTTGCATGTTTGAGTTTTTGCGATTGTGTTGCGCTGGAGTATTGTGTTGACCAAAGTGTTGACTGGTTGTGATTGTGTTGGTTTTGCCTGTTTTGTGTTGCGCGCACCAAAATTTTAGGATGTGAGCAACAAAATGTTTGCGCGTGTTGTGTTGTGTTGCACCAAAATGTTTTGCGTGTGTTGTATTGTGTTCACCAAATTGTGTTTGCGCTGTGTGGTTGTGTTGCCCCAAAGTGTTGCGCGTGTTTTGATTGGCTGCCCCAAAAATGTGTTGCACTGTTTTTGAGTTTTCGCTGATTGTGTTGCCTTGATGTTTGGCTGCCCCAAATTGTGTTCACTGTGTATGATGCAAAAAAAGGGTTTTGCGCGTGTTGTGATTGTGCGTAAAACGGTTTTGCATGTGTTTGATTGGTTGCCCCAAAAGTTTTTGCGCTGTGTTGTTTGCGCTTGATGTGATTGCGCTGCCCCAAAAAGTGTTGTGCTGGTTTTGTGATTGCGCTGCCCCAAATGGTGCCTGTTTTGTGATTGTGCTTAAAAAATTTGGTTGGCTGTTTTGGTTTTTGCTGCAAAATTGTTTCCCTGTTTTTTTGACTTTTTAAAAAATTGTGTGCACGTGGGGTTTTCGCGATTGTGTTGCGCTTGATGTTTTGGGACAAAAAGGTTGCATGGGGTGAGTTTGTGATTGTGTTGGGGATTGTTTGCGCTGAAAATTGTGTTGCGCTGGTTGGATTGTTTTCCCACTTTGTTTTTGCACTGTGATTGATCAACAAAATGTGTTGCGCGGTTGTGATTGCGCGCACCAAAATGGTTGCACTGTGTTGTGTGCAAAAAAATGTGTTGCGCGTGAGTGGAAAAAAATGTGTTGCGCGGGTTTATTGCGCTGCACCAAACTGTGTTCCCACTGTGTTAAATTTGTCTGCACCAAAATGGTTCACGTGTTGAGATTTTGCGATTGTGTTGCCTGTACGTGATTGTTTTGCCCCAAACGTGTTGCCTGTGTTGTTTTTTCGCTGATTGTGTTGCACTGTGTTGTGATTGCGCTGCAAAAAAAATTTTGCACGGGATTGATAAAACAAAATGTTTTTCCCTGTTTTGTATTGTTGCCCCAAAAGTGTTGCGCTTTTGGATTGTGTTCCCCAAAATTGTGTTTGCGCTGTGTTGTATTTGGTTTGCACCAAATGTGTTGGCCTGTGTTGGATTGCGCGCAAAAAAAGGGTTTGCACGTTTTGAGATTTCGCATTGTTTTGCGTGTGATGTGTTTGCGCTGCACACTTTGTGTTGCACTGATATGATGCAACAAAATGTTTGCGCGTTTTTGTTTTTTGGTGCTGTCCCAAAACTGTTTGCAGTTTGTGTTTGTGTTGCACCAAAAATGGTTGCGTGTGTTGTGATTCCGGGTGATGTTTTGCGCCCAAATTTTGGCTGTTTGGATTGCGCTGCCCCAAATTTGTTTTTGCGTGGTTTGATTGGTTTAAAAAATTGGTTTTTGCGCTTTTTGGATTTGCTGCACCAAATTGTGTTGCGGTGTTTGACTGTGTTGACCAAATTGTGTTGCAGTGTTGAATTTCGTGATTGTGTTCGCTGTGATGGGGATTGCGCGCACAAAAATTGTTCACTGTGGTGAGTTTTCGCGTTTGTGTTGCGCTGTGATGTGATTGCGCTGCACCAAATTGTGTTGCCTGTGTTGTGATTGTTTGCACCACATTGTGTTGCCGTGATGTGATGCAAAAAAATGTTTTGGCTGTGTTGTGTTTGCGCTGCCCCAAAATTGTTGCACTGTGATGTGATCAACAAAATGGTTGCGCTGTGGGGTTTGCAAAAAAAAGTGTTGCGCTGTGTTGTGATTGCGCTCACCAAACTTTGCATGTTTTGAGATGTGCTGCACCAAAATGGTTGCGTGGTTGGTTTGCTAAATTGTGTTGCGCTGTGAGTGATTTGTTGCCCCAAACTGTTTGCCGGTTTTTTTTCGTATTGTGTTGCACGGGTTGTGATGCGCTGCACCAAAATGTTTTGCCGTGATGTGATGCAACAAAATGTTTTTGCGCTGTGTTTGATTGGGCAAAAAAAGGGTTTTTTGCCTGTGATGTATGCAACAAAATTGTTCGCTGTGAGTGATGCAAAAATGGTTGCGCGTTTGTGATTGCGCTGCCCCAAACTGTGTTGCACTGGTTAGTTGTGCTGCCCCAAAAAATGTGTTGCCGTTTTGGATTTTGCAGATTGTGTTGCGCTGTGAGGTTTGGTTTTGCCCCCAAACTGTGTTGCATGTGTTGTGTTTTCGCTGATTGTGTTGCACTGGTTGTGATTGCGCTGCCCCCAAAATGTTTTCCCCTGGGATGTGAGCAAAAAAGTTTTTGCGCGTGTTGTGATTGTGGCACCAAAATTTTGGTTGCGCTGTGTTGGTTGTGTTGCCCCAAATGTTTTGGCTGTTTGTGTTTGGGCCCCAAAGTTTGCACGTTTGAGTTTTCGCGATTGTGTTGCGCGGAGTGATTGCCTGCACCCATTGGTTGACTGTAAATTGATGCAAAAAAAGTGTTCCCTGTGTTTGATTGTGCGTACCAAACGTGTTGCCGTGTTATTGGTTTTCACCAAAAGTTTTGGTGTGTTGTGATTGCCTGTATGTGTTTTCGCTGCCCCAAACTGTTTTGTGTTTTGTGTTGCGCGCCCCAAAATTGTTTGCGCTGTTTGTAATGTGTTTAAAAAATTGGTTGCGGTTTTGGGGATTTTGCTGCCCCAAATTGTGTTGCGCTTGTTTGACTGTTTTGCCCCCAAATTTGGGTTTTGCACGTTTTTTGAATTTCGCTGTTGTGTTGCGCTGTGATGTTTGCCTCACAAAAGTTTGCCTGGGGTGAGATTTCGTGATTGTGTTGCGCTGTGATGTGATTGCGTGCCCAAATTTTGGTTGGTGTTTTGTGATTGTTTTTGCCCCACATGTGTTGCACTGTGTTGATGCAACAAAATTTTTCCCTTTTGTTTTTTGCGCTGCACAAAAGTGTTCCCTGTGTGTGAGCAACAAAAGGTTGCGTGGATGTGATGCAAAAAAATGTGTTGCGCTTGTGTGTTTGCGCTGCCCAAACTGTTTTGCCTGTGTTAAAGTTGTGGCCCCAAAGTTTTGCGCTGTTTTGATTTTGCTGCCCAAAATGTTTGACTTGGAGATTTTCGTGATTGGTTGGCGTGTTGTGATTGCGTGCCCAAAAATGTTTTTTGACTTTTTTGATTGGTGCCCAAAATGTTTGCCGTTTTGATTTTGCGCCCAAAATGTGTTGACTGTGTTGAGATTTTGAGAGGGTTTTGGGCCTGGGTGATTTTTTGCCCCAAATTGTGGGGCCTGGTTGTGACGTGCTTAACTAAATTGTGTTGCCTGTGTTGAGTTTTTGGGGGGGCAAAAAAGGTTGAGATTCGCTGTTGTGTTGCGCGGATGTGATTGTGTTGCCCCAAATTTGGGTTTTCCTGTTTTGTGATTGCGTCCAAAATGGTTGAAAATGGTTTTGTGATTGTGCTTAACCAAAATTGTGTTGCCTGTGATTGATTGGCTGCCCCAAATTTGTGTTGTGCGTGTTGAATTTCGTGATTTGTTTGTTTTGTTGGATTCACTGCCCCAAAACCCTTTTTGCGCTGTGTTGAGATTTCGTAAAAAAAAAATTTGTTGTAATCTTTTGCAATGATTTGATAAAGGGGGACTCACCTTTTGTGACTTGTATTTTTTTCCCCCCACAACCTCAGTGCCCCCGCGCGTGTTGTCCTCACAGGGAGAGAGAAAGATGCTAATGGCGGGGTCCAGTCCCTTGCCTCCCCCTCGGGCGGCAACGGTCACCAGGGTGACCCCCTTCCCCGGAACCCCACGGGGGCCGGGGCCTCCCCGGACCGTCCCAGTGCACCAGAACACGTAACCCCCAAGGGGGGGCTGACGTAGCCGGGTGGGGAGGGGTGACGTCGGGCCCCCGAGGTCATGCGGGCCCTCAGCCCCAAACCCCCTAAACCGGCTGGGCTGGGGGTGTGGCCCCCCCTCCCCAACCTGGGTACCCCCGTGGACGCAACCTCCCAGGGGGGGGGCTTTTCCGCTCCACGCAGTCTCCGCGAGGAGTCGACGGGGAAAGGGGGGGGGGTGAGGGGGGACGTCTTCGCCAACGGCCCAGTCTGAGGAAGTCCGCCTGGACGGGAAGCGATCGAGAAGATCGACCGCGGCTTTCTTCCCCTTAACGAGTTACGGAGCTGCACTGCCGAAAAACCCTACCCCGGGTGCCCCACTGCCCCGGGCTCGGGGGGCTGCGCGTGGGGACCTGTTGAAAACTGGATCAAAGGTGGAGGTGGGGGGCGTTCCGAACTGGCGGGGCTGCATCCTGCGGCTGTGCGAAACCGGTGTTCGGGCGGGGGAGCTTTCCCGGGGGCTGTCCCCCTTGGGGGAGCTGCATGCGGGAACCCTTTCGCGGACTCTTAGGCGCCCGGGCACAGCCTCCACACCCTGGTGCTGCCCGGAACCCCCTGGTGTCCGTGCCTCAGAGTTTTCCCCCAGCTGCGGGCTCAAGGTCCGGGGCCCGGCCCGAACCCGGGGTGTCTTCCGGGGGCCCCTGGCGTTCCGGGCCCTGCGTGGACCCTGAGGGCAGCATGCGGGGGGAGTCGACGGGCAGATCTTGGGGTTTTTGGGAGGGTCCTCCAGGCGGACCTCCCCAAAAACCGGACCCGCACGGTCCGAGGGGCCCCTTCGACAGCGTGCGAGATTTGTGTACGTGTAAATTTGGGCCGGAAGGTGAGCCCCCTGGCCCAGGGCACGCTGGGGGCAGCGCCAGCCCCCCGAATTCCTAACGGTTGATTCCTTGCGCGGGCCCCTTGGGGGAGCCGTGAGCCCCCACCCCGGGATGGCCCGAACCCCCCTGAGGGGCTTTCCGCGGAGCAGCTGCGAGGGCCGAGGCTGGAGAGGCTGAGCGTGCTGCACAACCCGCTGAAGGAGATGACCGGCTTCACCTTCGAGGACGAGGACCTCGTTGGGGGAGGAGGGGGAGGGGGAGGAACAGCAGCCGAAGCGGAGTGTGGAGGTGTGGGTCAACCTGACCCAGGAGGCGGCCACCGCGCGCTCCGTGACGGTCACGTGGCCCTTCCGGGAGGGCGGGCAGCTGTATTGGACGTTGAGGGTGTGGTGCGATAGGAGCAGCAGTAGCACGTCCTTGACGGACCTTACGTGTAGTAGCAGCAGCAGCAGCAGTAGTAGCGGTAGTAGTGGTAGTAGTGTTGGTAGTCAGCCCCTACTTCAATGGAGCGTGTCGCCCAACAAGGTGCGGCAAACGGTCGAAGGGCTGCGGCCCGGCCAGCGCTACGTGGTGTGCGTGGACCCCGTGTTCCTCTCCCCGCGCGTGCGGGTCTCGCAGTGCGGCGCCGTCACCACCACCGACCCCATGACCCTCACCACCCTGAACCCCCAGGACCACCACCACGGGCACCGCCCCGCCTCTTCCGGTCAGGGGCCGTCACTTCTCCTCCCCCGCCGTGGCGCCGACGGTGGTGGGACGGTCGGGGTGTGCGTGTTGATGATGACCCTGCTGGTTGTGTGGTGGACGTCGGCCTTGCGGACTGAGGCGTGGGCTGTCTTCTTCTATTGCTTCTTCTTCGTCTTCTCCCCCTTCTTCAGGACGGTGATCACGTGCCGCTGGACACGGTTCTGGTTCAAGTCTCGACTGTGGGTGGCGGCGGCGGCTCCTCCTCCCCCCACCCTCTCTGTGCGACCCTCGAGGGTGACCGTTAGATAGCACAGGACAGATGTGTGTGGGTGGTGTTGGTGGGTGGGTTGGGGAGATTGAGGGATGGGGGATGTGGTGGCGGAGGAGTAGGAGATTTGGGATGGATGTGTTGTGGGGACGTTTGGGGGTGAGGAGGTGTAGCAGAGTTTGGACAGCTATACGGGGAAAGGTTTGGGGGTGGGGAAGGGAGCGGAGGGGGGGGGGGGGTGGCAGTAGGAGAGTTTTGACTGGTGTGTGTGTGTGTGTGTGGTGGGGGCTTGGGGAGTGGGGCGGGGATGCAGGAGACAGTAAGTATAAGAGTTTGAACAGGTGGAGGCGGGGGTATGATGGGTGTGGAATGAGCAGGAGAGAAAGGACGAGTGTATGGGATGGGCAGGGGGGGAGAGAGGTAAGGAAGATGTCCCAAGAGGCAGAGATACTGCGGGTGTTTCCACATAGCTCAAGTCACCGTTGTTTTTGTTTCCTTTGTGTAATATGGTTGGGTAGAATCGGGAGATGATAATATTGAAGGGAGAGAGTATTAGGCACAGAGAGAGAGAGAGAGAGAGAGAGAGAGAGAGAGAAGGAAAGAGGGGGTAGGGATAATAACCGCAAGTGTTCGGGTGTAATTTCTATAGAGGTCGCGAGATGAATTAACAAAAAAGTTTGAAAGGAGTGTCCGGCATTCATCCAGGTGATGTGAGGTCGGGTTTCCCTTTTACGGTGAAGCGGTGCTGGTAGGGGTTGGGGGTGGGGATAAGGAGAGTGAGTTCTATGGAAACAGATTGTCGAGCAGAGAAAAAAAAAAAAGCAATTTCAGATCAAGAGGTCAGTTTCAGTTTCAGTAGCTGAAGGAGGCGTCACTGCGTTCGGACAAAACCATATACGCTACACCACATCTGCCAAGCAGATGCCTGACCAGCAGCGTAACCCAACGCGCTTAGTCAGGCCTTGAGAAAAAAAAAAAAAAAAAAAAAAAGGTCAGTTCAGGTATAACAAAGGTATCAGAGAAAAGGGGGAGGAACAATTTGTATCGCGTTAGTTCATTATAAGAGATTTTTTTTTTACCAGAGTAAAAGAGTGGATAGTAGAGGGAGGCAGGGAGGGGCGGGGTCGTTGCTGTTGAAGACATGGGCGTGTTCATGGTATGATTGCACAAAAAGGTAGTAAAGTGTAGGAGGATAGGTGCTGTAAAGGATGTTGGGAAGGGGGGCGAAGAGGGGGGGGGTGGTTGAGTTGTGGTGGTACCTTCAGAGGAAGGTCAACTAGGCTTTGCTGATGCGGCATGTGATAACGGTGACAGCTAAAGATTGATGATGAGGGTGGTATCCAAGGTCATGACTTGTACACGTGTGCACAAAGAGATGGTAATTGGGGAGGGGGGGGGGGGGGGGGGGGGGGGGGGGGGAGGGGGGGGCGGGGGGGGGGGGGCAGTACCGTCATAAAAGGGGAGGGGGTGGTTCACATGGACCTCGCTGATGCGGCAGTGACAACGTTGATAGCAATATGGGGTATGGATGATCGGGAACGTATCCGTGGTTGTGACTTGTACGTGTACAGGTAGTGAAGGGGGTGGGGCGGCGAAAGATGGGATCTTCATGACTGAGGAAATGGTCAACGGGACCTCTCTGATGCGACAGTGATGACGGAGAAAGCGATAGGAGGGGTTTGAGTGATCTGGGGCGTATCCGTGGTTATGACTTACACGTGTACGATTAAAAACAGGTAGTGAAGAGAATACGGCGGTGATGGGACCTTCATGTAAGAGGGCAGGGTCATCTGGACCTATCTGATGCGGCAGTTGTAGGAGAGTTTGGACAGGTGTGGCAGTGATAACAGTGAGACCGAGAGATTATCTAGGGAGCGTATCTGCAGCTATGACTTACAAGTGTAAAAAAAAAAAAAAAGTAGTAAACGGGGAGGGGGTAGGGTTGGGGGTGGTGCACGGCCTTCATTGAAGAGGTAATGGTCAACCGAACCTCGCTGAAGCAACAGTGATAACGGCGACAGCAATGTGGGGTTTTGAATGATCTGGGGCGTATCCATGTATATGACTTAAACGTGTACAGGTAGTGAAGAGAGTGGGGCGATGATGGGACCTTCAGTGGTCAACCAAACCTCTCTGATGCGGCAGTGATAACGGTGAGAGTGTTAGATGATAGGAAGCGATACTGTGGCTATGATTTACACGTGTAAAAAAAAAAATAAATAGAGGGAGAGAGAGAGAGAGTAAACAGGGAGGGGGTAGAGGAGAGGGTGGGGCGGGACCTTCATTAAAGAGGGAATGCCCACACGTACCCCGCTGACAGCGAGAGCAATACGGGGTATGGATGATCCGGGACATACACTATCCATGGTTATGATTGACACGTGTACAGGTAGTGAAGGGGGTGGGGCGGTGATGGGATCTTCATGACTGAGGAAATGGTCAACCGAACCTCTCTGATGCGGCAGTGACAAACGGCGAAAGCAATAGGGGGTTTGAGTTATCTGTGGCGTACCCATGTTTATGTATCACACGTGTACAAACAAAAACACAGAGGTGGTACGGGGAGGGGTGGGGGAGTGTGGGGTGTGGATTTGGGAATGGTGGGAACCTTCGTTAGAGAGGGAATCGTCACCCGACCCTGGCTGATGTTTTGGCAGTGATAACGGCGAGGGCAGAGTGCCCACTGTGCCCTGTACTTAACTGTCCGATCGGGATCTGATAGCGATCGGATCGGATCTCAGTGATGGGAGCCACCGGATCTGACGGGGAACCGGATCTCATGTGGACCAGATCGTGATGGGGGGGGGGGGGGAGGTGGGGGGGGGGGGGGGGGTAGCCTGATATGACGGGAGGAACCAGATCTTATTAAGTGAACAGCTGACACCAACAGTGTGGTCACAATAAAAGGGCAGTAACAAAAACAAAAAAACAAAAAAAAAACAGCGTCACCGTGATTTCACATCGTGAGTTCCAGGTGTGTCGTTGAAAACAACATGTGAATTTAATGACTGATGTTTGCTTCATATTTTCTTTAAAAATCCGTTTTTCCTGACATGTTTTGAGTCGTAAAAACATTGTTTTTGCTTAAGACTGTCATTTACGTTATATATATATTTTTTTTAATGCTGTTTTTAATGTGATGTGAATATGACTACGAATGAGCTTGTGTTGCTGGAAAAAAACACACCCAACAAGACAGAAGCAGAGACAATAACTTTCAGGCGGTGATCTGTTTAAAGTCTGAAGAAGGAAAATGAAAAGAGGTTTTACGTGAAGATAAGTGACAGAGAGAGAGAGAGAGAGCTTGTTACTTTAATACTGGACTGTGTGTGTGCACTTGTGTTTGTGTGCATGCGTATGCATAATTATGTGTGTCTGTGTTAGTGTGTTTGTGTGCGTTTGTATGTGTACGTGTCTTTGTGTGCATGCGCGCGATGCGTGTGTGTGTTAGTGTGCTTGTGTGTGCGTTTGTTATTGTGCTTGTGTGTGTTTGTCTGTGTGTGTGTGTGAGCGCCCATGAGTGTATATATATGCCTGGATATTATTATGATGCTATTTATAAGTGCGGCTGCATGCTCACAGGTTTCTGCTTTTCATTGTTTCCCTTCATCGTACACACGGATCATTGATATAATACATTACAACAGTGACCAAAATTAATGTCACTGACAGTGCAGCAGTAATACACACACACACACACACACACACACACACACACACACACACACACACACACACACACACACACACACACACACACACACACGCACGCACGCACACGCACACACACAAGTTTTGTACGCTCAAGTAGAAGACCACACACACACACACACACACACACACACACACACACACACACACACACACACACACACACACACACACGCACGCACGCACGCACGCACGCACACACACAAGTTTTGTACGCTCAAGTAAAAGACCACACACACACACACACACACACACACACACACACACCACTGCAGACAGAACACTTGGTTATGAAAAACTTGGCTTCGCTTACGTATACACTTATGTTAATAAACCAGCCTGACCCACTTAAAGGTGACACTTGTGTTGCTGCTTCTGTCATAGGCACCTGAAAATGAAACTTTACTTCGTTCCCATGTACAATAATATTCACTGCTGTTTTTTTGTTGTTGTTTGTTTGTGTGTTTGCTTTTCTTTACACGGAGGATATCAGATATAAGTGTTTTTTTAAATATTTTTTTAAATCAGTGTTTATGTTACGTATGTACATGTATGTATGCATGTAGTTTGTTTTTTGCTGGTTGCCTGCTCTGTCTGTCTGCATAATGTAAATCAACCTGTTTATCTTATCTTTGTTTGTCTCTGTCTGTCTGTCTGTCCTTGCTCTCTCTCTCTCTCTCTCTCTCTCTCTCTCTCTCTCCCTGTCTCTCTCTCTCTCTCTTCTCTCTTTCTCTCTCCCTCTCCTCCCCCCTCTCTCTCCCCCACCCCCCTTTTCTCTCCCCTCTCTCTCTCTCTCCCTCTCTCCCCTTCTCCCTCTTTCTCTCTCCCCCCTCTCTCTCTACCCCCCCCCCTCTCTCTCTCCAGAATAGAAAGTGGTATGAAGGCTGTTTTAGTTATTTTGTTCACGTGTCAGTTACCATCGTATTTTAGTTGTACGAAAGCGAATGAGATGAAGATACTTGACAGTTTGTATTCCTTGACAGCTTGTGAAAGATCTTAAGAAATGAATGATAATACTCCATGATGATGACCAACCAGTGTATAATCCAGCTGCTTGGCTGTTTCTATCAGAGTATTTATAGTGGGGTTTTTTTTGTTATTTTTTGGGTTTTTTTTGTTGTTTGTTTGTTTTTTCTTCTTTATAAATGTCCATTAAGATGCTGTTGTTGTTGTAAAATATCAACCTATCAAAATGGAATTAAAAAAATATTTAAAAAATGAGATGAAGCAACAGACTTATAACTAGACCATGATTTATTTATCACTTTTATTTAGGTAGGTTGGGTTTGGTTTTGTTTTTTACGTGCTTTATAACAACAACAACAACATCAACAACAAGGCGTTGTTTCCTTTTTCGGGGTTCTTTTTGTTTGTTGATCCTATCATGTTAGAGTGCTGGGGTGTGTGGGTTGCATGAGCGAATTTGACCGCGCTAAGTTTTGCTTATCGTTAAGAATGTCCCTAGTTCCGCGGGTAAATTCCATGCACTTAGGAACATTCTTTGCTATAAGCAAACTTAGCGATGCAAAGATCGCCCCGTGAAACACGCCCCCTTTTTTTTTTTTTTTTTTTTTTTTTTTCCACCAGACGTCTTGTTCGATTTGATCGGCTAGCAGAGAGCGCTGATTGTTCGATTGTCGAGATCCTCACGACCCAAACAAGGACTGATTTTTTTTTTAAATAAGAAATGCAATGTTGTAATAATGATCATGATTCAGGAATAAGTAAAGGATGGGAGCATGTGCTGCATAAAAAGAAAGAAACAAAGTGAGAGAAAGAGAGAGAGAGAGGGGGGGGGGTTTGTGTGTGTGTGTGTGTGTGTGAGAGAGAGAGAGAGAGAGAGAGAGAGAGAGAGATTTTACCTGCTTCTTTTACAAAATGCAGCTTGTTGAATCCAAAACATGTAAAATGCAGTATTTGTCCCGTGTTTTCCCTAAGACGATTAGGTTTATAATGATGATGATGATGATGATGATCGTTGTTGTTGTTATCATCTTTTTATTATTGGAGTATGGCCTAGAGGTAACGTGTTCGCCTAGAAAGCGAGAGAATCTGAGCGCGCTCGTTCGAATCACGGCTCAGCCGCCGATATTTTCTGGTGGTCTGGACGCTAGTCATTCGGATGAGACGATAAACCAAGGTCCCGTGTGCAGCATGCGCTTAGCGCACGTAAAAGAATCCACGGCAATGAAAGGGTTGTTCCTGGCAAAATTCTGTAGAAAAGTAGACTTCGATAGGAAAAACAAATAAAACTGCACGCAGGAATTTATACAAAAAAACAAAAAACAAAAAAATGGAGAGGGGGTGTGTGGGGGAGGGGGGGGGGGTCGCGCTGTAGTATAGCGACGCGCTCTCCCTGGGAGAAGCAGCCCGAATTTCACACAGAGAAATCTGTTGTGACAAAAAGAGAAATACAATATTATTATTATTGTTGTTATTGTTGTTAATGAACTGATATGTGTCCTTATCCACATCTGCACTTCTGAATTTTTAGATAAATATGGATCTGTGTATGTGAAATGGTTTCAGGCTTCGTAAATACATGTACTGTAACACAAAATCGTCAACCCTGTTTCAGATTCACTATCATGCTAAATGTGATGAAACATGTATAAACGTTCAAACGTGCCTTGTGTCTTACGACAGTGTTATCAGTAACTTTGTATGTTGTAAAATTCTGAATTGATATATATTGCAAGAATGTATTCACTGTTTTGGGGGAAATGTGTGTGCGTGTGTGTGTGTGTGTGTGTGTGTGTGTGTGTGTGTGTGCGTAAAATATCAATACGAAAACTAATGAGAAAAATGAATGAATAGATACTGACCATCTTCCCCCCCCCCCGTTTACTTGTTTGTTTGTATATTTATTTTGAACGTGATTTTTATACGTTATATATCCATTATTATCAAGAAGTTTGAACATATATGTTTGTTGGTATCCATTTTTAAGTATTTTACATCGAAGAACTTTGTCATTATCGCCATCGTTTTTTGTTGTTGGCATCATCAATTTGTTGTAGTGGACTTAACTCTTTTTTTTTGTTTTTATGTTGATATTTTAAAGAAGTTATATCACTGTCTGTGCTCACGCGTACAGATACAAGGTGATCTGCAGAATATCGATTGTCTTGTTTGTTTTTAAATGTTTGTTTTGAAATGATGATGTTCATTCCAACGCTTTGTGCAAGGTCTTCTCAAGGAATGCTGATGGTAAACTGGACCTACTTTGCTGCCGGAATTCCTGAAATGAGCACACATACATCTATATTGAAAAGAATTTTGGCGTGTTCAGTTTTGATGGAAATGAGAGAGAGAGAGAGAGAGAGCATGGTTTTGTGGGTGTGAGTGAGTGAGTGCGTGTGCGTATGAGAGAGAGACAGACAGACAGAGAGAAAGACAGAGAGAGTGAACTTAGTTAATTTGGTGTTGATTCACTTCCAGTATGCTCTCTCAAGGCCTGACTAGCGCGTTAGGTGTTTTCACCGTCTTCAGTGTTCCCAGGCCATGTTCAGACGGTCAGTCCAGAGTAGGTAACGAAGTCCGCAGTCCGCTGGAGCTCTGTAGCCGTTCCCCACAACTTGTCCTGGAGAGCTGCGGGACTGGGCCAGGTCTGGCGCCTCGGCTCTTTGTGTAGAGGGCAGTCTTGCAGGACATGGGCTGAAGTTTGAGGAGCGATGTCACACGGACATTGGTCTGTGTGGGAAATGTCCAGTTTGTAGAGATGGGAGAGGAGCTGGCAGTGGCCTGTGCGCAGTCTGAGGATGATGACTCGCTGAGCTGGACCCAGTTGATGGATGCTGTCCTCCTCCTGTGGTC
The DNA here is from genome assembly GCF_041734735.1 of Babylonia areolata. NCBI lineage: Eukaryota > Metazoa > Mollusca > Gastropoda > Neogastropoda > Buccinidae > Babylonia > Babylonia areolata. The sequence goes on along the minus strand of NC_134892.1, from coordinate 12,847,704 downwards.
CTGGATATAGCCTTCTTCTTCTTCTTCGTTTGTGGGCTGCAACTCCCACGTTCACTCGTATATACGCGAGTGGGCTTTTACGTGTATGACCGTTTTTATCCCGCCATGTAGGCAGCCATATTCCGTTTTCGGGGATGTGCATGCTGGGTATGTTCTTGTTTCCATAACCCACCGAACGCTGACATGGATTACAGGATCTTTAACGTGCGTATTTGATCTTCTGCTTGCGTATACACACGAAGGGGGTTCAGGCACTGGCAGGTCTGCACATATGTTGACCTGGGAGATCGTAAAAATCTCCACCCTTTACCCACCAGGCGCCGTCACCGTGATTCGAACCCAGGACCCTCAGATTGAAAGTCCAACGCTTAACCATTCGGCTATTGCGCCCGTCGGGATGTAGCCGTTCTGGCCATTTTGTTTCTGAAGTGGCTGCGCAGGATGGTTTTTGCCTCCCCGAAGCTAAGGGGGTGGGCAGATTGGGTGAGCCTGCTTCCTGCTTTGGAGAGCATGTCTGCCTCTTCATTACCTGCAATGCCGCAGCGAGAGGGAATCCACTGCAGGACTGTTGTGGTTCTGGCACTTAGGGCCTGCATCTCAGACTGGATGTCCCGCAAGGTTTTGTCCCCCACTAAGGTCTGGAGGCTTTGTGGCTTTGTAGGACAGCTCGGCAGTCGGTGAGGAAGACAGTGTGGTCTGGCAAACTATCTCTCTGGTTGAGGAGTTGGGCTGCAGTTAGTAACGCAGATGCCAAATATACCAAGATCAACATTCAGCTCCTGTAGTTTGCAACATCAGCAGCTTTTTTGTTTTTTTTTTTTTTTTTTTTTTTACTTCCTTTCTTCTTTTTTTCTACTTCTTCTTCTTTCTTATGATCAGAACTGGGTCTTTGTTTGAAAAGTGATGCACGTGCAGTTGTTTCCAGTGTTTTGATGCCCGGGGAGTTTTGATTGTCATATGACTGTCGTGTTGCTTGTCACTCAAAGACACCACTGCCGTCATCACCGCTCAAGATTGGAAAAAAACAACAAAAAAAAAGGATACCAAGATCAGCCTTCTGCTACTTTTTTTTTCTTCGGATTTTTTTGTTTTTGTTTTTTTTTTTCCCCAAGCACGCTTTGACACTTCTATCCTTGATACTGAAACGGAAACCGAAATTTCCCACAGTCATTAGGTCTTCGGTTATTTTAAAGGCGTCTATTCATGTGCGCGTAATAAATGTGTACACAGCCTCTCTCCCTCTCCCTCTCCCTCTCTCTCTCTCTCTCTCTCTCTCTAACAGGGTGCACCTATGCTAGTGCTCCACCCCAGAAACCTTTTCTACGACAGAACAGCGGGGTATCGTGTGACGGGTTCCTCAACAGCTGAGTGGTTAAAGAGTGGGGACTTTTCAATCTGAGGGTTGAAGGTTCGATTCCTGTACACGCCACCTAGTGGGTTAAGGGTGGAGGTGTTTTTTGGGGGTGTTTTGTTTTTTGTTTTCTTTTGGGGGGGTTGTTTGTTTGTTTGTTTTTTTTTTTTTTCCTGATCTCTCAAGTTAACTAACGTACAGGCATGCTTGTGGCTGACCTAGACTTCCTGCACACGTATATACGCATGCAGAAGATCAAATGCACGCATTAAAGATCCCTGTGTTCCATGTTAACGCTCGGTGGGTTATAGACACAAGAATGTACCCAGCGTTACACTCCCTAAAAAAGAGAAACGGAGTATGGCTGCCAACAAGGCGGGAAAAAAACGGTCATGGACGTAAAAGCCCACTCTTGTATACCAATGAACGTGGGAGTTCCAGCTCGGGCGCGGGCGCAGAAGAAGAAGAAGAGTGGGGGGGGGGGGTTCTCCTGATCCTTCGGGTCAACTGATGTTCAGACATGCTAGTGCATGACACACCTTGACACACTCCCCCCCCCACCCCTTTCCCCTTCCCCACACCCCTTTTCGTGCGCATGCATGTATACGCATGCAGAAGATCAAATACACGCATTAAAGATCCCTGTGTTCCATGTTAACGCTCGGTCGGTTATAGAAAAAAACAAGGACACACCCAGCATTAAACTTTCAAACCTCTTTAAAACCGTGTTGCAGCTTACATAGCGGGGTTAAAACGGACATGCACGTAAAAGCCCATTCGTGCTTGCTTGGTTTTGCAGCCCACGAACGCAGAAGAAGAACAAGAAGAGAAGGAGGAGCAGAAGAAGATTGAGAAGAAGGAAGGGGAGGGGAAGAAGGAGGAGGAGAAGAAGGAGAAGAAGATTCAGCCTCAGTTAACACGTTGTACAAATACTGGCAGTTGAACGCAAGATCCAGAGCTTACTTCAGCAAAACGTGCACTCGCCAATCCACTCACACGTGTGCACAAACAAATCGGCCAATCTACGAAATGCATGAGCAGCTGCCAAAGCGATCCACGGAACACCCTCACAGTTCTTTGTGTGTGTGTGTGTGTGTTTTCGCGTGTGTGTGTGTGTGGAGGGGTGTCTGTATATATGTCCCACACTCTCGATCACTTTCTCTTTATCTCGCAATCTCTGTCTCGATGTGTGTGTGTGTGTGTTTGTGTATGTGTACGTGCGATACTTAGATCCCCCCTACCCCCTGCGTATTGTAATTTTGCATTCATTCTTGAGGAATATGACCCACTGGTTGTCTGTCCATTCATTCATCCACGTTGCTCTGTCTGCCTGGGGAACTGATAAACAACCCATGGCAACAACAAAGATGTTGTCCTCTAGAAAAATTTCTCAAGAAGAAATCCGCTCTGATAGGTACGACAAAATTCATACATACATACATACATACATACATGCACTCAAGGCCTGACTAAGCGCGTTGGGTTATGCTGCTGTCAGGCATGCTGGAGGCGTAGGGATTTTGTCCGAAACTGAAACTGCCTGTCAGTCTGCCTGCATTTTTGTCCGTCTGTGAATTAACCCACACAAATAGTCAGTGTGTCTGTCAACATATCTCTACATCTAAGATGCCTCAACTATTTGAATTTTTGTTTTCTTTTTAAATTAGATTTTGTTGCCCTCTCCCAGTCCCCTTTCGACGGCAAAAAAGATGGAGACGGGCGATAACTCCTTATTGCCATCAACTGTAAGCAGACGACAGATACATTTTTTTTCTTTGTCAACACCACTCAACGGTCCATTGCAAGCCAGTGAAACGGTAAAGTCAGTCAATCAAAAGCACATAAAAAAAAAAAAAAAAAAAAAGCGGCACCAATTTACTAAATAAGAAAGGATGGTAACAGACCCAACAAGAAAGACATGAAGCGAAAAATCCCACCCGTGTCAGGACTGAAATCCATCATCGTTCGTGGATCCGATCCCACGCCACTTGTTAATCCCTTTTCCGACCCCCCACTTACGTCAAGCAAAGATGAAAAAAAAAAAAAAAACCACCCAAAAACCCCCAGATAAATACATAAATAAAATGAATAGATAAACCCGTCCCTTCATCACGTCTCATGTAGCTGGTTTCCTACATTTTATATGAGAACGTCTCTTTTCAATTTCGAAACGATCGTTCGTCGAGGCGGGAAAGAGAGAAAAGAAATGAAAGAAGGGGAGGGATGATGAGAGTTTTGATTTACAATTGTGTGGTGGTTTTGAAAGTAGAAGCTAGGGTAGAAGGGGGTGTATGTTGGGTGGTATGTGTGTGTGTGTGTGTGTGTGATGGTGGGGGGAGGGGGGGGGAGAGACGTGTGCGGTGGGAGGGGGGGTAAGTTGTTGGGAGCTGGGGGAGAAGGGGGAAGGGTGGGGGGGGGGGGGGGAGGGAGGCAGGGGGATAGAGAGAGAAGTGAGTGGGTTTTTTTTTTTTTTTTTATTTTTATTTTTTTTAATTTTTTTTTTAAATTATAAAACGTCTCTGATTTGTTTTCTGAAAAAGTGCAGTCCGTGTTTCACTTTCTGAAGGAGCTTCCTTGGAGGAACTGAAACTGAACTAAATTGTCATTATTACTATTATCATTATTATTGATTAATTACCTAATCCAATTATTTGATTCATTATTTTGTTATTTTATTCATTCATTCACTTATTCATTTATTATTATTTTTTTATTATTTTTTTTCCCTTTCTTGTTGTTACTTTTAAGATCTGAATATTGTTGTTATACCAATTCTTTTTTTGTTTTTGTTTTTAGTGCATCAGTGTCAAACGTACGTACTGGAGAGGAATGCAGAACTTAGTTAAGAACATCTGTTTTTAGTGCATCAGTGTCAAACGTACGTACTGGAGAGGAATGCAGAACTTAGTTAAGAACATCTGTTTTTAGTGCATCAGTGTCAAACGTATGTACTGGAGATAAATGCAAGAGCTTAGTTAAGAACATCTGTTTTTAGTGCATCAGTGTCAAACGTACGTACTGGAGAGAAATGCAGAACTTAGTTAAGAACATCTGTTTTTAGTGCATCAGTGTCAAACGTATGTACTGGAGAGAAATGCAGAGCTTAGTTAAAGAACACAAAGAAACGGCACAGTACTGATGCCAAGACTCCCTCCCATTCCCCCTCCCCCCCCTCCCCCATCACCACCACCACACACACGCACACACATACACACACTCACGCAGGCACACATACACACATACAGATCTAATTCTGGATCTAAAGTCAAATTTGCTGATAGCCCTCTGACAAGTACACACACACACACACACACACACACACACACACACACTCACGCAGGCACACATACAGATCTAATTATGGATCTAAAATCGAATTTGCTATCCCTCTGACAAGTACACACACGCACACACGCACACACACACACACACACACACACACACACACACACACACTGACAGAAACAAATACATGGTTCGGCAGTGCCGTTGCTATTAAAAAAAAAAAAAAATTAAGGCAACGAATGAAAGAACAAGCGAGGCAAGGCCTTCAAGACTCACTTGTGATACACACAAACAA
>NC_134892.1:12820273-12837773 GCF_041734735.1 Babylonia areolata | reverse complement strand
CTGTCTGTCTCTCTTTCTGACTGGTCTCTGGAACAGATACATGTATGTACTCTGTCTGTCCGTTCGTCTGCCTGCCTGTCTGTCTGTCTGTCTGTCTGTCTCTCTCTCTTTCGCTGTCTCTCTCTCTATCTATCTCTGTTTCTCGCTCGGTGTCTGGTTCTCTTGTCGGTCTGTGTCTGTCTCTGTCTCTCTCTCCATTTTCGTCGCTTGCTCTCTCTCTGTCTGTCTGTCTCTCTCCCCCCCCCTCCCCCATCTCTCTCTCTCTCTCTGTCTGTCTGTCTGTCTGTCTCTCTCAAACGATTTTGTTTTTGTGTCGTTTTTTGTCTCTGTCAGATCTCTGTGTGTTTCTCTCTAACTCTTTCTCTGTCTCTTCTTTCTATCTGTCTTTATCTGGTGTCTGTGTGTGTGTGTGTGTTTGTGTGTGTGTGTGTGTGTGTGTATGCGTGTGTGTGTGCGTATGTTTGTGTGTGTGTGTGTGTGCGTGTGTTTGTGTGTGCGTGTGTTTGTGTGTGTGTGTGTGTGTGTGTGTGAGAGAGAGAGAGAGAGAGAGAGAGAGAGAGAGAAGGGGGGTGGGTGGAGAGCGAGCGAAAACGATAAAACGAATTCAATTGACTCTCTTTTCTCCCCTTTCTCTGATTCAAAATTCAACCAGTGCACAGTACCAGCGCTTATCAGAGATTATTTACCGATCTCTCTTGACTCCATTATTATTATTACCTGCGTTATTTTGTTTGTTTAAAGAGAACTTTTTGTGTGTGGAGTATGCGTGTTGGCAGATTTGTTATATAAATCCCGTAGACATCATAACAATTATTGTTCACAAAGCATATTTCTGACTTTGGGTGCATTTACGTTAACTCACTCAGTACGGCCAGTCCTCTCTTCTCCTCTACACAGACACCTCGGATGTCCAGTGAGTGTCTCAATGACCCAACCTTTAGCTTCCGTCGTCAGAATTGTGGTATTCTTTGTCAACATTCACCTCTTCAGTATAAGAGCCTTCCGCTTGCAATATTTTGATGGTGGTAATTGGGGTGAAACGCTGTTAACGTCGTCTCTTTCGCCGTTCGTATGGAGAGAGTTAAACAGCCCAGACAGTTTCTGACAGCGACTTGTAGACAACTGTCGAGAAGTGTGCCAAGTCGTTCTGCACTTTCCCGCCATCCCGGTGGTTACTTTGGTGTTAACGCTGGCCACCAGCCCACTGTTCTTAAGATGGATAGATAGCTCATTGGCCACGAAAGCTGAAGCCAACTGGTCGCCATACTGATACTCGCATCCGCTGCCTGTCTGTTGAGAAGTCGTCTGCTAAATGGTGGTAGTTGTTTTTTGACTCACTTGTGTAAACAAAGTGAGTCTATGTTTTAACCCGGTGTTCGGTTGTCAGTGTGTGTGTGTGTGTGTGTCCGTGTGTCTGTGTGTCTGTGTGTCTGTGGTAAACTTTAACATTGACATTTTCTCTGCAAATACTTTGTCAGTTGACACCAAATTTGGCATAAAAATAGGAAAAATTTAGTTCTTTCCAGTCATCTTGTTTAAAACAATATTGCACCTCTGGGATGGGCACAAAAAATAAAAAAGAAGCCTAATTATATGCAAACTGCATTTACTGTTATATTTATATTTTTTGTATTCTCTAAACTTGGCACTTTGACCTCATATTCTGACACAACAGCAAGAGGAGTCATTATTATCATTTTTTGTTCAAACAGGAACTTCTTTTGCTAAGCATGGAATTTTTATTTATTTTGCAAACGTGTTAGTGCAGATAGTAAAGAAGGGAAATTACTTTGTAATTAATGTTAGGGGACGTAATTTATCACAAGTGAGTCTTGAAGGCCTTGCCTCTCTTGTTTTAACTGTAACCGTGTATCTTTGATGAAATCGTGTCGAGGAGCTAAATGTCATGTGTGACATTGTGACTTTTGTTCATTTTGACTGGATTGATACTGCTGAACTATCGCGAATACAAGAGTTAGTTTGTGTGACACCAGATGTTAATACTATGACGAAAATGTCAACAATATGTCATGTTATGACGTTCATTTAAGACGTGTCGTTCTCAATGTCGTCATAATTATGATCTGTGATACCACTGATAACAGTACCACGTGGAGATGTCGTTACTTACCCTATTACACATTATTTAAGAGAGACAGACAGACAGAGACAGAGAGAGAGAGACACACTCGGAGAGAGAATACATCCCCATGACTGTTATTGTGTATGACACTCGATGTTGAAGTTCCATCTTCACGCGTCAAACTGCGAAGTGATGACGTAATGCCGAACAGTCGTCACTAGGTAGCAGGATCATGATTAATGAGATGTCGTTACCTGTGATTATTTATTTTTATTTATTTATTTTTTTCTCGAGGCCTGACTAAGCGCGTTGGGTTACGCTGCTGGTCAGGCATCTGTTTGGCAGATGTGGTGTAGCGTATATGGATTTGACCGAACGCAGTGACGCCTCTTTGAGCTACTGATACTGATACTGATACTGTGCATCATTTTGCTCTATGACACTTTGTGTGATGACCTTCTGCTAACCTAGCGTCATTTATGACACTGAATTACCGATGTATATTATTTTTTGTATGTTGTTGTCTCGTTCGTCATTTATCAGATGGATTACCCTGTCTCCAAGACGAAGGCGGCAGTACGTCGCAGGTCCTGCAGTCCTCCGTAGAGCTTCCGGGCCGCTGGGATTGAGTCGGGCCAGGTTTTCTCTTGGAGCGCTTGGTTGAGCGGGCAGGACTGCAGCTGATGTTCTGTTGTCTGGCTGCCTGTTCTGCAGGGACACTGCTCTGTGTCGCCGATACGGAGTTTCGTGAATAGGTGGTGTTTGTATTAAAACTATGTTACGACATAACGCTGAATTATCGTCACTTGCTGCGCTGAATTATCGCTGTGTGTTATTTTTCTATTACGGTTATTTGCATTATGACATAATACTGAGCTATCGTCTCTTGCGACTTATCGGTAGGAGCTACTTTTCCATACTACTACGTATCATGACGTAATACTGGACCATCGTCACTTGTGACGCTGAATTATCGCTAGGAGTTAGTAATTTTCTATGACGTTATGTGTTATGACTTAAGCTGAACTTGTGACACTTGTAAATTATCGCTTTTGTTGTTGTTGTTGTTGTTGTTGCTTTTTTTCTTTTTTTTTTTATGACACCAATAGGTTTTATGAGGTAATGCTGCACGAATGTCTCAAAGTGCAACACTCTTAATACAGCAAAATAAAGTTACCTGTTATAGGACTGTGCAACAACCTATCTACCCCCCCCAAACTCCCCTCTCCCTTCCCCCCACTCCCTTTCCAACCCCCCTCCATCTTCCACTCTGCCCTCCTCCTCCCCCCCCCCGCCCCACCCCCCAGCCATCCAATCGCATCCAACCTGTCAATTTCTCTCTCTCTCTCTCTCTCTCTCTCTCTCTCTCTCTTCCCCCCTCTATCTCTCCTTCTCTCTCCCCCCCGTCTCTCCCTCTCTCCTCTCTCTCTCTCCCACCTCTCTCTCTCTCTCCCCCCCTCCCTCCCTCCCCTCTCTCTCTCTCTCCCTCCCTCTCTTTCTCTCCCCCCCCCCCTTTTCTCTCGCTCTCCCTCTCATCCTTTTCTTTATCCGCTATCTCGTAAAAGCTATACATCTGTTTCTGGCTTGGCTTTTGAATCCTAAAGGTCTCTGATGACCTCTCCAAAAACCCGTCTCACCTCTCGCCCCCTCGCCCTCTCCATACCCCCCACCCCCACCCCCCTCACTCCCCAACTGCAGGTGAGAGTGACGATAAAAGTTTCAATGATTGCCCCCCCCCCACCCCTTCTCTCTCCCCCCCCCCCGCCCCCCCCGTCCAACGCTTTTTTAACATCCCACCAGTAGTGTTAGAGGGGGACGGTAGTGCAACAACGTCTTTGGCGGCCTGTTTGATGGGAAGTGTGTGGGGGAAGGGTGAGGGAGGGGGAGCGGAGGGAGAGCGGGGGGGGGAGTGGAGGGCAGGGAGGGGGGGGGGGGTGTAGGGGGCGTAAGGGAGAAAGGTGAGGGTCACCCGGTTCGTTCCCGTCTCTAGGCACGAGACAATGCGCGAGACTTCGGTGAGTCACGTGTGTGTTCTCCTTCCCTTTCTCTCTCTCTCTCTCTGTCTCTCTGTTTTCTGCGTACATGATTGCATGTGTGTTAGCTTTCATACGTGCATTTGTGAGTATGAGTATATATATATATATATATATATGTGTGTGTGTGTGTGTGTGTGTGTGTGTGTATGTGTGTGTGTGTGTGTGCGTGCGTGCGTGCGTGTGTGTGTGTGTGTGTGTGTGTGTGTGCGCGCGTGTTTACATATACTTAATGTGTGTGTGTGTTGTTTTTTTTCTGCGTGCATGAATGCATGTGTGTTAGCTTTCATACGTGCATTTGTGAGTATGAGTATATTATATATAATGTATGTGTGTGTGTGTGTGTGTGAATGTGTGTGTGTGTGTGCAGCCGGGACGATCCTGTAGGCTATGAGAATTTAACATACAGTCCATTCTGTTTATAGTTGTTTGTTTATATATGTATGTATTTATCTATGTAGCCTACTTATTTGTTTGACTTGTATGCTTTTCCTATTTATTGAAATTATCATCTGCTCATTTTCTGTACGTACACCCTCCGTTTGTGTGACTCTGTTGTCCGGCTGACAATATGGATGTGGCGAAGCGTTCTTTTATACCGGTTGTGCTGAAGGCTTCTCTCTCTTTCTCTCTCTGTGTCTCTGTCTCTGTCTGTCTGTCTGTCTGTCCCTCTCGCTAGCTCGATCCCTCTCTGCATGTCTGTCTGTCTGTCTGTCTCTCTCTCTCAGCCACCACCCCTCTTCCCATGTGTTTGTATAATGACCTGAAGCCGATGTACAATAAACCTCTCTCTCTCTTCCTGTCTCTAAGTTCCTATGTCTGTCTGTGCATACGTGCGTGCATGTGCATGTGCGTACACGTGTGTGTTCAAGGAGACACATGGGAGGTCCACTGAAGCACCCCCACCCCCATCCTCATTCCCCCCCCCCCCTCGCCCTGGGTCAGAAATTTGCTCCCACATCTGTCAAGGACCATAACCTAATATCTCCTGCAATGTGCATGCACTCACTCTCTCTGTGTGTGGTGGAACACGCCACCATAAAAAAAAAATTTTAAAAAGAGAGAAAAAAAAGAAACAAACTTAATGACGTCAAGGCAGCCATCAAGAAGGATTGCGTCATGTTCTTTCTGCTTCAGCTCATCACACTTAATTCCCCTGTGTGGGGGGTCTGAGTCAATACAAAACAAGGTGTAGGATGGGATATTTTAGACATGGGATTTTTTTTTTTTTTTTTTTTTTTTCTGAAAAGCCTAACACCGGCCAGGAAATACAACAGATCAGCTATAGTGGGTTGAGCGGGAGTTGGGTGGTGGTGGGGGACCTTAAGCTGTTGACAGTGGTTAATAATTTATGACGAGTGGCTTTATGGCTTTATGACGCTTTTTGCGCGTGGAGCGAAAGTGTCGGATCAAACAAGACCTGCGAACCTGGCGCGGGCCAGTGTGGGAATTATGGGGCTGGGTGGGAAAAGAAAGAAAGAAAAAAACAATCACCACTTTTGTGGCGTTAACCCGTTGTTATTGTTCACTGCGGGGTGCTTATATTATTTTGGAGACTTGGACGAAGGAGCGTTTTGTTCGTTCCAGATCTTTTTTTTTTTTTTTTTTTTGTTTTGTTTTGTTTTGTTTTTGGTCCCCACCCCCCCACCCCACCCCCTTCCTTCCTTTCCCTGTTCTCATCTCCCTCCCCAGATCTCTTTGCTCTTTGTCTTGTTCTGACTGTGTCTGTCTCAGTCTCTGTCTTTCACTCTTTCCGTCCGCTCTCTACCCCTGTCTCTCTCTGTGACTCTTCTCTCTGTCTCACGTTTTCTCTGTCTCCTCTGTCTGTCTCTCTCTGTCTCTCCCTCTGTCTCTCTGTCTCCCTCCCTCCTTCTCTGTCTGTTTGTCTTTTACATTCTCTCTGTATCTCCCTGTCCCTAATTTTTTTCTCTCTCTCTCACTGTCTCTCTCTATTTCTTCCTGTCTCAATGTCTGTCTCTATGTTCCTCTGTCGGTCTGTCTGTTTGTGCATATGTGCGTGCATGTGCATGTGCGTACACGTATGTATTCAAGGAGACACATGGGAGGTCCACTGAAGCACCCCCACCCCCATCCTCACCCCCCCTCCCACCCTGGGCCCCCTGGTGGCAGAAATTTGTTCCCACGTCTGTCAAGGACCATAACCTAATATCTCCTGCAATGTGCATGCACTCACTCTGTGTGTGTGTGTGGTTGAACACGCCACTGTAAAAATAGAGAGAGAAAAAAAAGAAACAAACTTAATGACGTCAAGGCAGCCGTCAAGAAGGATTGCGTCATGTTCTTTCTGCTTCGCTCATCACACTTAGTTCCCCTGTGTGGGGGGTCTGAGTCAATACAAAACAAGGTGTAGGATGGGATATTTTAGACATGGGATTTTTTAATTTTAATTTTTTATTTTATTTTAAAGCCTAACACCGGCCAGGAAATACAACAGATCAGATATAGTGGGTTGAGTGGGAGTTGGGTGGTGGTGGGGGACCTTAAGCTGTTGACAGTGGTTAATAATTTATGACGAGCGGCTTTATGGCTTTATGACGCTTTTTGCCCGTGGAGCGAAAGTGTCGGATCAAACAAGACCGTGTGGGAAGCCAGTGTGGGAATTATGGGGTTGGGTGGGAAAAGAAAGAAAGAAGAAACAATCACCACTTTTGTGGCGTTAACCCGTTGTTATTGTTCACTGCGGGGTGCTTATATTATTTTGGAGACTTGGACGAAGGAGTGTTTTGTTCGTTCCAGATCTTTTTGTTCGTTTTTTTGTTTTTTTTTGTTTGTTTTTGGTCCCCCCCCCCCCACCCCACCCCCCTCCTCCCTGGCCCTGTTCTCATCTCCCTCCCCAGATCTCTTCGCTCTATGTCTTGTTCTTACTGTGTCTGTCTCAGTCTGTCTTTCATTCTTTCCGTCCGCTCTCTACCCCTGTCTCTCTCTCTCTCTTCTCGCTCTTCTCTCTGTCTCACGTTTTCTCTGTCTCCTCTGTCTGCCTCTCTCTGTCTCTCCCTCTGTCTCTCTGTCTCCCTCCCTCCTTCTCTGTCTGTCTGTCTTTTACATTCTCTCTGTATCTCCCTGTCCCTTTCTCTCTCTCTCTCTCTCTCACTGTCTCTCTCTCTCACTGTCTCTCTCTATTTCTTCCTGTCTCAATGTCTGTCTCTATGTTCCTCTGTCTGTCTGTCTGTTTGTGCATACGTGCGTGCATGTGCATGTGCGTACACGTGTGTGTTCAAGGAGACACATGGGAGGTCCACTGAAGCACCTCCAACCCCATCCTCATCCCCCCCTCACCCTGGGCCCCCTGGTGGCAGAAATTTGCTCCCACATCTGTCAAGGACCATAACCTAATATCTCCTGCAATGTGCATGCACTCACTCTCTGTGTGTGTGTGGTGGAACACGCCACCATAAAAAAAAAAGAAAAAAAAAGAGAGAAAAAAAAGAAACAAACTTAATGACGTCAAGGCAGCCGTCAAGAAGGATTGCGTCATGTTCTTTCTGCTTCGCTCATCACACTTAGTTCCCCTGTGTGGGGGGTCTGAGTCAATACAAAACAAGGTGTAGGATGGGATATTTTAGACATGGGATTTTTTTTTTTTTTTTTTTTTTTTTTAAAGCCTAACACCGGCCAGGAAATACAACAGATCAGCTAAAGTGGGTTGAGCGGGAGTTGGGTGGTGGTGGGGGACCTTAAGCTGTTGACAGTGGTTAATAATTTATGACGAGCGGCTTTATGGCTTTATGACGCTTTTTGCGCGTGGGGCGAAAGTGTCGGATCAAACAAGACCAGCGAACCTGGTGACGACCAGTGTGGGAATTATGGGGTTGGGTGGGAAAAGAAAGAAAGAAAAAAACAATCACCACTTTTGTGGCGTTAACCCGTTGTTATTGTTCACTGCGGGGTGCTTATATTATTTTGGAGACTTGGACGAAGGAGCGTTTTGTTCGTTCCAGATCTTTTTTTTTGTTTTGTTTTGTTTGTTTTTGGTCCCCCTCCCCTCCCCCCCTCCTTCCTTTCCCTGTTCTCATCTCCCTCCCCAGATCTCTTCGCTCTTTGTCTTGTTCTTACTGTGTCTGTCTCAGTCTCTGTCTTTCACTCTTTCCGTCCGCTCTCTACCCCTGTCTCTCTCTGTGACTCTTCTCTCTGTCTCACGTTTTCTCTGTCTCCTCTGTCTGCCTCTCTCTGTCTCTCCCTCTGTCTCCCTCCCTCCTTCTCTGTCTGTCTGTCTTTTACATTCTCTCTGTATCTCCCTGTCCCTTTCTCTTTCTCTCTCTCTCACTGTCTCTCTCTCTCACTGTCTCTCTCTATTTCTTCCTGTCTCAATGTCTGTCTCTATGTTCCTCTGTCTGTCTGTCTGTTTGTGCATGTGCGTACACGTGTGTGTTTAAAGAGACACATGGGAGGTCCACTGAAGCAACCCCCAGCCCCATCCTCATCCCCCCGCCCCCCCCCCAATCCCCCCGCCCTGGGCCCCCTGGTTGCAGAAATTTGCTCCCACATCTGTCAAGGACCATAACCTAATATCTCCTGCAATGTGCATGCACTCACTCTCTCTGTGTGTGGTGGAACACGCCACTGTAAAAAAAAAAAGAGAGAAAAAAAAGAAACAAACTTAATGACGTCAAGGCAGCCGTCAAGAAGGATTGCGTCATGTTCTTTCTGCTTCGCTCATCACACTTAGTTCCCCTGTGTGGGGGGTCTGAGTCAATACAAAACAAGGTGTAGGATGGGGTATTTTAGACATGGGATTTTTTTTTCTTTTCTTTTTTTTTTTTTTTTTTAAAGCCTAACACCGGCCAGGAAATACAACAGATCAGCTAAAGTGGGTTGAGCGGGAGTTGGGTGGTGGTGGGGGACCTAAGCTGTTGACAGTGGTTAATAATTTATGACGAGCGGCTTTATGGCTTTATGACGCTTTTTGCACGTGGAGCGAAAGTGTCGGATCAAACAAGACCGGCGAACCTGGCGCGGGCCAGTGTGGGAATTATGGGGTTGGGTGGGGAAAGAAAGAAAGAAGAAACAATCACCACTTTTGTGGCGTTAACCCGTTGTTATTGTTCACTGCGGGGTGCTTATATTATTTTGGAGACTTGGACGAAGGAGTGTTTTGTTCGTTCCAGATCTTTTTTGTTCGTTTTTTTGTTTTGTTTTGTTTGTTTTTGGTCCCCCCCCCCTCCCCACCCCCTCCTTCCTTTCCCTGTTCTCATCTCCCTCCCCAGATCTCTTCGCTCTTTGTCTTGTTCTTACTGTGTCTGTCTCAGTCTGTCTTTCACTCTTTCCGTCCGCTCTCTACCCCTGTCTCTCTCTCTTCTCGCTCTTCTCTCTGTCTCACGTTTTCTCTGTCTCCTCTGTCTGCCTCTCTCTGTCTCTCCCTCTGTCTCTCTGTCTCCCTCCCTCCTTCTCTGTCTGTCTGTCTTTTACATTCTCTCTGTATCTCCCTGTCCCTCTTTCTCTCTCTGTCTCTCTCACTGTCTCTCTCTCTCACTGTCTCTCTCTCTCACTGTCTCTCTCTATTTCTTCCTGTCTCAATGTCTGTCTCTATGTTCCTCCGTCTGTCTGTCTGTTTGTGCATACGTGCGTGCATGTGCATGTGCGTACACGTGTGTGTTCAAGGAGACACATGGGAGGTCCACTGAAGCACCTCCAACCCCATCCTCATCCCCCCCTCACCCTGGGCCCCCTGGTGGCAGAAATTTGCTCCCACATCTGTCAAGGACCATAACCTAATATCTCCTGCAATGTGCATGCACTCACTCTCTCTGTGTGTGGTGGAACACGCCACCGTAAAAAAAAAAGAGAAAAAAAAAAGAAACAAACTTAATGACGTCAAGGCAGCCGTCAAGAAGGATTGCGTCATGTTCTTTCTGCTTCGCTCATCACACTTAGTTCCCCTGTGTGGGGGGTCTGAGTCAATACAAAACAAGGTGTAGGATGGGATATTTTAGACATGGGATTTTTTTTTCTTTTCTTTTTTTTTTTTTTTTTAAAGCCTAACACCAGCCAGGAAATACAACAGATCAGCTAAAGTGGGTTGAGCGGGAGTTGGGTGGTGGTGGGGGACCTAAGCTGTTGACAGTGGTTAATAATTTATGACGAGCGGCTTTATGGCTTTATGACGCTTTATGCGCGTGGAGCGAAAGTGTCGGATCAAACAAGACCGGCGAACCTGGCGCGGGCCAGTGTGGGAATTATGGGGTTGGGTGGGGAAAGAAAGCAAGAAAAAACAATCACCACTTTTGTGGCGTTAACCCGTTGTTATTGTTCACTGCGGGGTGCTTATATTATTTTGGAGACTTGGACGAAGGAGCGTTTTGTTCGTTCCAGATCTTTTTGTTCGTTTCGTTTTTTTGTTTTTTTTTGGTTTGTTTTTGGTCCACCCCCCCCCCCCCACCCCACCCCCCTCCTTCCTTTCCCTGTTCTCATCTCCCTCCCCAGATCTCTTCGCTCTTTGTCTTGTTCTTACTGTGTCTGTCTCAGTCTCTGTCTTTCACTCTTTCCGTCCGCTCTCTACCCCTGTCTCTCTCTCTTCTCGCTCTTCTCTCTGTCTCACGTTTTCTCTGTCTCCTCTGTCTGTCTCTCTCTGTCTCTCCCTCTGTCTCTCTGTCTCCCTCCCTCCTTCTCTGTCTGTCTGTCTTTTACATTCTCTCTGTATCTCCCTGCCCCTCTTTCTCTCCCTCTCTCTCTCTCACTGTCTCTCTCTCACTGTCTCTCTCTATTTCTTCCTCTCTCAATGTCTGTCTCTATGTTCCTCTGTCTGTCTGTCTGTTTGTACATACGTGCGTGCATGTGCATGTGCGTACACGTGTGTGTTCAAGGAGACACATGGGAGGTCCACTGAAGCACCCCCACCCCCATCCTCATTCCCCCCCCCCCCCCCCCTCGCCCTGGGTCAGAAATTTGCTCCCACATCAGTCAAGGACCATAACCTAATATCTCCTGCAATGTGCATGCACTCACTCTCTCTGTGTGTGGTGGAACACGCCACTGTAAAAAAAAAAAGAGAGAAAAAAAAGAAACAAACTTAATGACGTCAAGGCAGCCGTCAAGAAGGATTGCGTCATGTTCTTTCTGCTTCGCTCATCACACTTAGTTCCCCTGTGTGGGGGGTCTGAGTCAATACAAAACAAGGTGTAGGATGGGGTATTTTAGACATGGGATTTTTTTTTCTTTTCTTTTTTTTTTTTTTTTTAAAGCCTAACACCGGCCAGGAAATACAACAGATCAGCTAAAGTGGGTTGAGCGGGAGTTGGGTGGTGGTGGGGGACCTAAGCTGTTGACAGTGGTTAATAATTTATGACGAGCGGCTTTATGGCTTTATGACGCTTTTTGCACGTGGAGCGAAAGTGTCGGATCAAACAAGACCGGCGAACCTGGCGCGGGCCAGTGTGGGAATTATGGGGTTGGGTGGGGAAAGAAAGAAAGAAGAAACAATCACCACTTTTGTGGCGTTAACCCGTTGTTATTGTTCACTGCGGGGTGCTTATATTATTTTGGAGACTTGGACGAAGGAGTGTTTTGTTCGTTCCAGATCTTTTTTGTTCGTTTTTTTGTTTTGTTTTGTTTGTTTTTGGTCCCCCCCCCTCCCCACCCCCTCCTTCCTTTCCCTGTTCTCATCTCCCTCCCCAGATCTCTTCGCTCTTTGTCTTGTTCTTACTGTGTCTGTCTCAGTCTGTCTTTCACTCTTTCCGTCCGCTCTCTACCCCTGTCTCTCTCTCTTCTCGCTCTTCTCTCTGTCTCACGTTTTCTCTGTCTCCTCTGTCTGCCTCTCTCTGTCTCTCCCTCTGTCTCTCTGTCTCCCTCCCTCCTTCTCTGTCTGTCTGTCTTTTACATTCTCTCTGTATCTCCCTGTCCCTCTTTCTCTCTCTGTCTCTCTCACTGTCTCTCTCTCTCACTGTCTCTCTCTCTCACTGTCTCTCTCTATTTCTTCCTGTCTCAATGTCTGTCTCTATGTTCCTCTGTCTGTCTGTCTGTTTGTGCATACGTGCGTGCATGTGCATGTGCGTACACGTGTGTGTTCAAGGAGACACATGGGAGGTCCACTGAAGCACCTCCAACCCCATCCTCATCCCCCCCTCACCCTGGGCCCCCTGGTGGCAGAAATTTGCTCCCACATCTGTCAAGGACCATAACCTAATATCTCCTGCAATGTGCATGCACTCACTCTCTCTGTGTGTGGTGGAACACGCAACCATAAAAAAAAAGAGAGAAAAAAAAGAAACAAACTTAATGACGTCAAGGCAGCCGTCAAGAAGGATTGCGTCATGTTCTTTCTGCTTCGCTCATCACACTTAGTTCCCCTGTGTGGGGGGTCTGAGTCAATACAAAACAAGGTGTAGGATGGGATATTTTAGACATGGGATTTTTTTTCTTTTCTTTTTTTTTTTTTTTTTTAAAGCCTAACACCAGCCAGGAAATACAACAGATCAGCTAAAGTGGGTTGAGCGGGAGTTGGGTGGTGGTGGGGGACCTAAGCTGTTGACAGTGGTTAATAATTTATGACGAGCGGCTTTATGGCTTTATGACGCTTTATGCGCGTGGAGCGAAAGTGTCGGATCAAACAAGACCGGCGAACCTGGCGCGGGCCAGTGTGGGAATTATGGGGTTGGGTGGGGAAAGAAAGCAAGAAAAAACAATCACCACTTTTGTGGCGTTAACCCGTTGTTATTGTTCACTGCGGGGTGCTTATATTATTTTGGAGACTTGGACGAAGGAGCGTTTTGTTCGTTCCAGATCTTTTTGTTCGTTTCGTTTTTTTGTTTTTTTTTGGTTTGTTTTTGGTCCACCCCCCCCCCCCACCCCACCCCCCTCCTTCCTTTCCCTGTTCTCATCTCCCTCCCCAGATCTCTTCGCTCTTTGTCTTGTTCTTACTGTGTCTGTCTCAGTCTCTGTCTTTCACTCTTTCCGTCCGCTCTCTACCCCTGTCTCTCTCTCTTCTCGCTCTTCTCTCTGTCTCACGTTTTCTCTGTCTCCTCTGTCTGTCTCTCTCTGTCTCTCCCTCTGTCTCTCTGTCTCCCTCCCTCCTTCTCTGTCTGTCTGTCTTTTACATTCTCTCTGTATCTCCCTGCCCCTCTTTCTCTCCCTCTCTCTCTCTCACTGTCTCTCTCTCACTGTCTCTCTCTATTTCTTCCTCTCTCAATGTCTGTCTCTATGTTCCTCTGTCTGTCTGTCTGTTTGTACATACGTGCGTGCATGTGCATGTGCGTACACGTGTGTGTTCAAGGAGACACATGGGAGGTCCACTGAAGCACCCCCACCCCCATCCTCATTCCCCCCCCCCCCCCCTCGCCCTGGGTCAGAAATTTGCTCCCACATCAGTCAAGGACCATAACCTAATATCTCCTGCAATGTGCATGCACTCACTCTCTCTGTGTGTGGTGGAACACGCCATCATAAAAAAAAAATTTTTAAAAGAGAGAAAAAAAAGAAACAAACTTAATGACGTCAAGGCAGCCGTCAAGAAGGATTGCGTCATGTTCTTTCTGCTTCGCTCATCACACTTAGTTCCCCTGTGTGGGGGGTCTGAGTCAATACAAAACAAGGTGTAGGATGGGATATTTTAGACATGGGATTTTTATTTTTATTTTTTTTTTTTTTTTAAAGCCTAACACCGGCCAGGAAATACAACAGATCAGATATAGTGGGTTGAGTGGGAGGTGGGTGGTGGTGGGGGACCTAAGCTGTTGACAGTGGTTAATAATTTATGACGAGCGGCTTTATGGCTTTATGACGCTTTTTGCCCGTGGAGCGAAAGTGTCGGATCAAACAAGACCTGCGAACCTGGCGACGACCAGTGTGGGAATTATGGGGTTGGGTGGGGAAAGAAAGAAAGAAAAAAACAATCACCACTTTTGTGGCGTTAACCCGTAGTTATTGTTCACTGCGGGGTGCTTATATTATTTTGGAGACTTGGACGAAGGAGCGTTTTGTTCGTTCCAGATCTTTTTTGTTCGTTTTTTTTGTTTTGTTTTGTTTGTTTTTGGTCCCCCACCCCACCCCACCCCCCTCCTTCCTTTCCCTGTTCTTATCTCCCTCCCCACATCTCTTCGCTCTTTGTCTTGTTCCTACTGTGTCTGTCTCAGTCTCTGTCTTTCACTCTTTCCGTCCGCTCTCTACCCCTGTCTCTCTCTCTCTCTTCTCGCTCTTCTCTCTGTCTCACGTTTTCTCTGTCTCCTCTGTCTGCCTCTCTCTGTCTCTCCCTCTGTCTCTCTGTCTCCCTCCCTCCTTCTCTGTCTGTCTGTCTTTTACATTCTCTCTGTATCTCCCTGTCCCTTTCTCTCTCTCTCTCTCTCTCACTGTCTCTCTCTCTCACTGTCTCTCTCTATTTCTTCCTGTCTCAATGTCTGTCCATATGTTCCTCTGTCTGTCTGTCTGTTTGTGCATATGTGCGTGCATGTGCATGTGCGTACACGTATGTATTCAAGGAGACACATGGGAGGTCCACTGAAGCACCCCCACCCCCATCCTCACCCCCCCTCCCACCCTGGGGCCCCTGGTGGCAGAAATTTGTTCCCACGTCTGTCAAGGACCATAACCTAATATCTCCTGCAATGTGCATGCACTCACTCTCTCTGTGTGTGGTGGAACACGCCACCGTAAAAAAAAAACAGAGAGAAAAAAAGAAACAAACGTAATGACGTCAAGGCAGCCGTCAAGAAGGATTGCGTCATGTTCTTTCTGCTTCGCTCATCACACTTAGTTCCCCCTGTGTGGGGGGTCTGAGTCAATACAAAACAAGGTGTAGGATGGGATATTTTAGACATGGGATTTTTTATTTTTTATTTTTTTTTAAAAGCCTAACCCCGGCCAGGAAATACAACAGATCAGCTATAGTGGGTTGAGTGGGAGTTGGGTGGTGGTAGGGGAACTAAGCTGTTGACAGTGGTTAATAATTTATGACGAGCAGCTTTATGGCTTTATGACGCTTTTTGCGCGTGGGGCGAAAGTATCGGATCAAACAAGACCAGCGAACCTGGCGCGGGCCAGTGTGGGAATTATGGGGCTGGGTGGGGAAAGAAAGAAAGAAAAAAACAATCATCACTTTTGTGGCGTTAACCCGTTGTTATTGTTCACTGCGGGGTGCTTATATTATTTTGGAGACTTGGACGAAGGAGCGTTTTGTTCGTTCCAGATCTTTTTGTTCGTTTCGTTTTTTTGTTTTTTTTTGGTTTGTTTTTGGTCCACCCCCCCCCCCCCCACCCCACCCCGATCCTTCCTTTCCCTGTTCTCATCTCCCTCCCCAGATCTCTTCGCTCTTTGTCTTGTTCTTACTGTGTCTGTCTCAGTCTCTGTCTTTCACTCTTTCCGTCCGCTCTCTACCCCTGTCTCTCTTTCTTTGACTCTTCTCTCTGTCTCACGTTTTCTCTGTCTCCTCTGTCTGTCTCTCTCTGTCTCTCCCTCTGTCTCTCTGTCTCCCTCCCTCCTTCTCTGTCTGTCTGTCTTTTACATTCTCTCTGTATCTCCCTGTCCCTCTTTCTCTCTCTCTCTCTCTCTCTCTCTCTCTCTCTCTCTCTCACTCTCTTTCTCACTGTCTCTCTCTATTTCTTCCTGTATCAATGTCTGTCTCTATGTTCCTCTGTCTGTCTGTCTGTGCATACGTGCGTGCATGTGCATGTGCGTACACATGTGTGTTCAAGGAGACACATGGGAGGTCCTCTGAAGCACCCCCACCCCCATCCCCTCCCCCCGCCCCCCGCCCCACCCTGGGCCCCCTGGTGGCAGAAATTTGCTCCCACGTCTGTCAAGGACCATAACCTAATATCTCCTGCAATGTGCATGCACTCACTCTCTCTGTGTGTGGTGGAACACGCCAGCCACTGTAAAAAAAAAAAAAGAGAGAGAGAGAAAAAAAAAGAAACAAACTTAATGACGTAAAGGCAGCCGTCAAGAAGGATTGCGTCATGTTCTTTCTGCTTCAGCTCATCACACTTAGTTCCCCTGTGTGGGGGGTCTGAGTCAATACAAAACAAGGTGTAGGATGGGATATTTTAGACATGGGATTTTTATTTTTATTTTTTTTTTTTTTTAAGCCTAACTCTGACCAGGAAATACAACAGATCAGATATAGTGGGTTGAGTGGGAGTTGGGTGGTGGTGGGGGACCTTAAGCTGTTGACAGTGGTTAATAATTTATGACGAGCGGCTTTATGGCTTTATGACGCTTTTTGCCCGTGGAGCGAAAGTGTCGGATCAAACAAGACCGGCGAACCTGGCGCGGGCCAGTGTGGGAATTATGGGGTTGGGTGGGAAAAGAAAGAAAGAAAAAAACAATCATCACTTTTGTGGCGTTAACCCGTTGTTATTGTTCACTGCGGGGTGCTTATATTATTTTGGAGACTTGGACGAAGGAGCGTTTTGTTCGTTCCAGATCTTTTTTGTTCGTTTTTTTGTTTTGTTTTGTTTGTTTTTGGTCCCCCCCCCCCTCCCCACCCCCCTCCTCCCTGGCCCTGTTCTCATCTCCCTCCCCAGATCTCTTCGCTCTATGTCTTGTTCTTACTGTGTCTGTCTCAGTCTCTGTCTTTCACTCTTTCCGTCCGCTCTCTACCCCTGTCTCTCTCTCTCTCTTCTCGCTCTTCTCTCTGTCTCACGTTTTCTCTGTCTCCTCTGTCTGCCTGTCTCTATCTTTCACTCTTTGTCTCTGTTCCTGTCTCTCTATCTCCATCTATCTCTCTCCCCCCCCCCCCTCTCTCTCTCTCTGTCTGTCTTTCACATTCTCTCATTCTCTCTGTATCTCCCTGTCCCTGTCTCTCTCTCTCTCTGTCTCTGTCTCTCTCTCTCTCTGTCTTTCTCATTCTCTCTGTATCTCCCTGTCCCTGTCTCTCTATCTCCCTCTGTCTCTCTGTCTCTCTGTCTGTCTCTCTCTCTCTGTGTGTCTTTCAGATTCTCTCTGTATCACCCTGTCCCAGTCTCTCTATCTCCCTCTGTCTCTGTCTCTCTGTCTTTCTCATTCTCTCTGTATCACCCTGTCCCAGTCTCTCTATCTCCCTCTGTCTCTGTCTCTCTGTCTTTCTCATTCTCTCTGTATCACCCTGTCCCAGTCTCTCTATCTCCCTCTGTCTCTGTCTCTCTGTCTTTCTCATTCTCTCTGTATCACCCTATCCCTGTCTCTCTATCTCCCTCTGTCTCTGTCTCTCTCTCTGTCTTTCTCATTCTCTCTGTATCTCTATGCCCCTATCCCTCACTTTCTATCCCTGTCTCTCTGTTCCCTCTCTCTGTCTCCCTCTTCGTCTGTCTGTCTTTCATTCTCTCCCTGTCCCTGTCTCTCTGTGTCTTTCTGTTTCTGTCGCTCTCTCTCTCTCTCTCTCTCTCTCTTTTCCTCTGTCCCTCTCTGTAAAACTGTTATTACCCCCTATTCATATGGGGCTATGGCCTTAATTGAATAA
>NC_134892.1:12730273-12805273 GCF_041734735.1 Babylonia areolata | reverse complement strand
TTCTTAAGTCTGTGAGCTGGATTTAACCTTTGGTGAAGTCTGTGAGCTGGATTTAACTTTTGGTGAAGTCTGTGAGCTGGATTTAACTTTTGGTGAAGTCTCTGGGCTGGATTTAACTTTTGGTGAAGTCTGTGAGCTGGATTTAACTTTTGGTGAAGTCTGTGAGCTGGATTTAACTTTCGGTGAAGTCTGTGAGCTGGATTTTAACTTTTGGTGAAGTCTGTGAGCTGGATTTAACTTTGGTTAAGTCTGTGAGCTGGACTGCACATTTGGTAAAGTCTGTGAGTTGGATTTGACTTTCGTTGAAGTCTGTGAGCTGGACTTAACCAAAGGTTAAGTCTGTGAGCTGGATTTAACTTTTGGTTAAGTCTGTAAGCTGGATTTAACTTTTGGTTAAGTCTGTGAGCTGGACTTAACCAAAGGTTAAGTCTGTAAGCTGGATTTAACTTTTGGTTAAGTCTGTGAGCTGGATTTGACTTTCGTTTAAGTCTGTGAGCTGGATTTGACTTTCGTTTAAGTCTGTGAGCTGGATTTGACTTCCGTTTAAGTCTGTGATGGACTTAACCAAAGGTTAAGTCTGTAAGATGGATTAACCTTTTGGTTAAACCTGCGAGCTGCACTTTAACACTTTCACTAGACAGATCAATTGTTTCGCAGAATCAAAGTGCTCCATAACTTCTGTTACGTCTGTATATTAAAAATGAGCTGGACTTTCACACTTACACCAGACACATCATTTGTTTTGCTGAGCCATTCATTCTGGCAACACAGCAAACAAGAGAACACAAGAGAAACTTGAATCAAATAATGTTGTTGCTTTTTTATTCACTGAAGAAAAATAAACACACATCATAATCACACTCACACATTGGCCTGTAGTGGCCTCTAATTCAATTATCGAGAATACATACTCACTGTGAATCACTTATAAAGATGACCACCACCACCACACACACACACACACACACACACTGCAATACATGGAAAAAAAAAAGAAAGAAAGAAAGAAAGTGAACACATTCATACTATCAGGGTAATCAAGTCAAACATACTGTGTAGATTGAAACTATGACATACATGGTCATTTTCAAAATACTGAAGGAACAAACTTGTGTATGAATTCATATTCATGTACAGTGCTGAATGTTAGCATGTGGTCAAACGTGGTGGTAAACGAGAGTTTCAGAAAATACTGACCCTTAAAATGGCACCACAGTTGTAAACACACACTTCTTGAATGGGTTCTGTAAGCGATCTTAGCAAAACTAACATTTTTTTTTCTGAGTCAATGACACAATGCTATTCTCATTCACTTAGGAAAGCAAAGCATAAGGCAAAGAAACCTAAGAAGTTCCAGTTTTCAGTTTGTCAAGGAGAGATCATTGCATTCAGAGAATCCCAGACAGGCGCAATAGCCGAGTGGTTAAAGCGTTGGACTTTCAATCTGAGGGTCCCGGGTTCGAATGTCGGTAACGGCGCCTGGTGGGTAAAGGGTGGAGATTTTTACGATCTCCCAGGTCAACATATGTGCAGACCTGCTAGTGCCTGAACCCCCTTCGTGTGCATACGCAAGCAGAAGATCAAATACGCATGTTAAAGATCCTGTAATCCATGTCAGCGTTCGGTGGGTTATGGAAACAAGAACATACCCAGCATGCACGCCCCCGAAAGCGGAGTATGGCTGCCTACATGGCGGGGTAAAAACGGTCATACATGTAAAAGCCCACTCGTGTACATACGAGTGAACGTGGGAGTTGCAGCCCACGAACGCAGAAGAAGAAGAAGAAGAAGAAGAAGAGAATCCCATATTCACCACACCTGATCTGAAAGGCAGGTATCTGCCTGATATGCAGCACATCACAACACACTTAGTCAGGCCTTGAGTGCATACATACATTTGTCTACCCATCAGAATGGATTTCTTCCACATAATTTTACCAAAGCCGCCTTCGTCAAGGACACGGGGGGAATCCATCTGATAAATGACGAACGAGACATTTTACCAAAGGACAACATTCATGTTGCCATGATTTTTTTTGATTTTTTTTTTTTTTAAGAGTGTCAACTGCATGCTGAACCCAGGATCTCAGTTATGCTGTCTCATGAGTTAACGCTCCGGTTTTTTTTTTTTTTTTTTTTTTTTTCTAATCAAACTTGGGAGAAAGGGCCAGACCAGGTTTGAACCCAGACTCTCACGGACCGGACACTGTATTATTGGCAGATAAGCACCTTGACCATTCCGCCACCTTTCTCCTTAGAAACTTGAGGAGAAAGGCCCAAAGCCAGACAAACACACCAGCGTCAGACTTCACCTGTGGGTTCTTTTACGTGCGCCAAGTGCATGCTGCACACGGGACCTCGGTTTATCGTCTCATCCGAATGACTAGCGTCCAGACCACCACCACTCAAGTTCTAGTGGAGGGGGAGAAAACACTGATCGGCGGCTGAGCCGTGATTCGAACCAGCGCGCTCAGACTCTCTCGCTTCCTAGGCGGACGCGTTACCTCCAGACCATAACTCTACTCCATGGATGTGGTGATGTTGCATATAAGGATTTGTCTGAACTCAGTGATGCCTCCTTGTGAAAGTGAAATTATCCGAAAAAACAAAAACAAAGCAAACTAAATGACTGAGCACAGACCCTGCCTGGACATGCAGTCCTTCGTGCAACAGCAGTCAAAGGGGGATAACTTCTTAGGGCTTGTCATTCAACATGTCCTGAAAATAATTATTCCTTCAAGGGGGAAATCAGCAGGTGCACACATAAATATAAAAAAAAATATATGGAAATATATATTCTCAATTTCAGTTATTGGGATAAAGCACAACTTTTTTGGGGGGGAGAGGGGGGCAGCACATTAATTATAATTGGCTTTTCTTTACATGTTATTTGTACTTTTAGCCGTCTTCTCACATTAAAGTGTTTCACCAAAATGAAAAAAAAAAAAAAGAAGAAAAAAAAAAAAATCTATCATAATATTCCTCCAAGACAACTTATCAGATTAGAAACACCAAATTATCCACGGCAATATATTTGTTCAGATACATATATATGCACAAACATTATATATATATATATATTTTTTTTTTTAACAAATTAGCAAAATGAACATGCAAAAATTAATCAAATCATAAGCTATAAGATTTATACATATTTGCACATGTACACAATTACACACACACAGTTGCAGACACACACACACACAGAGTAACAATTAACAATATATATTTTCTGATGATCACAAAAAACAAAACGTGTATAACATGACATGAACATCTTTTTGTGTCACTGGGTACTATGTAGTTCGTCTCCTTGGTGACCTGTCCGTGGAAAACACATAATTAATTGATCAATTCTTTATCAGGCAGCATAAGTAAGCAGCGTTCAAGTGCAAATCAAAACCAGTTCATCACAGTCCAGTTTGCTCTTCAAAGGCCTTTTGGGAAATAATCAATAATCACCACCAGGGAACAATGTTCAGTCTTATTCTTACTGAAAGACACGTTCTTGTCCACACCAACACACACACACACACAGGCAATCTACATTCTTATTCACGCAATTATTGATTTAATACTTCAAAATGCTCTGTTTAACATTTCTAGAAACATGATTTTCTTAGAAAGCAAAAAAAGAAAAGCACCCCCCCCCCCCACCAAAAAACAAAACAAAAACAAAAAAAAAAAACCCAACAAAAACAAAAAACCCAAACAAACAAAAAACCCCAAACAAGCAAGGAACCATGGATTTTTTTTTTTTTTAAGTTTCAAGAACAAATTGAAAAAGACCCCCCCCAAAAAAAAACAAAAAACAACAAACCAAGACATTTCTTCTCAGACATAATCATTTTCTCAAATTTATATAAAACAATTGAAGTAGAATAGAAATCATTTTTAGAACTAACAGTGAATGAAGAAGAAAATGTGTATGTGTGAGTGTGTGTAGGTAGGTGTGTTTGTGTAAAAGCATGCAGATGCATTTTAATGTAGTTGCAGAAAGCCAAAAACTACTGTAAGCACTATTTTCAACATCAACTCTGCTCTCTTCTGAAGAAGAATATAAATCATTCATCAAACTACCAGTAAATGAAGAAGAAAAACAACTAAATATATATAATAACTAATATACTCTGTGTGTGTGTGTGTGTGTGTGTGTGTGTAAATGCATGCAGATGCAATTCAATGCAGGTGTAGAAAGCCAAAACTGCTCTAAGCACCACGTTTCTTCTTCTTCTTTGTTCGTGGGTTGCAACTCCCATGTTCGCTCGTATGTACACAAGTGGGCTTTTATGTGCATGACCGTTTTTACCCCACCATGTAGGCAGCCATACTCCATTTTCGGGGATGCACCGTGTTTCAACAACAACTCTGCTCTCCTCTTTAGACTTTTACTGGAGTATATAATTCCATCAGTTTGATCGGAAGATGGTAAGGGAAAAAAGTTTGCCCTTAGCATTTCTCTTGCAGAATTCTGAGCACCACAGTACTGGGACATTGCAATAATTGAAAAATAACCATGGCAGGGTGCACGTCAACAAGTGATCTGCATGTTACTGACAAATACAGAAATTATTAGTACTGACAGTTATCTATCATTCCATGTTTCCCTGAACAGTGCGCAATAAGCATAACTGGACAAGTGATCCACATGATCAGAATGCATACACACACACACACATGCATGCACGCACGCACACACACACACATATACATGCTTTTTCTCGAAACAGACATCATAGTATAAATGATTCAACATACACAGGAAAATATAATCATGATCAAAATCTCAAGCTCACACACACATGCAGGAAATGTTGACGTGGGTTTTTTTTTTGCCTGTTATAGCAACATCATGAAAGTAATATGTTGCAGCTATATATCTATAAAATAATTATACATTATCAACCCCTCATCAGCAAATTTATTCAACATTATTCCCCCCCCCCCCCCCCCTCCTCCACATACTAAATGATCAGTGAAATCCATGACAGCAGTTAATACGCAAAAAAACAACAACAAATATTTCCCGCATGATATTACAATTCAACCACAAGCATCTGCTAGGTATCTGCATAGCTGCTGAATTTTTGAGCAACTTGAAGGGCACAGCAATAGCATGGCACAATCAATTATTTTGAAAAAAAAAAAAAAAAAAAAAAAGGAGAGAGAGAGAGAGAGAGAGACTAGTGATCTAAACGCCCTGAGTAAAGAAGTATCCACAATCGATACATAATATGTACAGATCATATTAAAGTCATTCTGCTCGATTCACCAGACTAGTTTTTCGACTAATGAACTAAGTGATGACCAGCTGGAGGGATGCTCACTCAGTCTGGCTCCGCGACTAAGCCATTATTGTCGTTAGTTGGGGGCTTAGTAGGTGGTGTCCTAAGTAATCAGAACAGGCACCACTGAACACTGAACACCACCGAAGTGACTCAGCAGCAGTGCAGGGTCTCCTCTGGTGTGTGGCCTCCTGGCGACCTAACATCGATAGCTCCCTGTGGACTGCCGACGCTGGAAATGCGACGGACAAACCCGGGTGTGGCCATGTATGGAGAAATCTGAATGAGCAGTGTGGGAGTAATGCCACTGAAACGGTGCAGATGATGGGGCAGCAAAAAAAAAAAAAAAAAAAAAAAAAAAGTGATGAACAGCTAAGGAAGGGACACGACTAGATAAACTCCCGGGCAACTCACCGACCAAGTCTGGGTGCAGTTCAAGAATTTCCAAGGAACTATCTTTCATTGTTGTTGTTGTTGTTGTTGCAAGTTTTGAGTTCACAGCAAGAAATCATGTTACACTATACCTTCCGATTCCACCATTTATTTGCGGGTTGTTTTCATTTGTGATTAGTGATCTGCAAAATTTTGTCTTAACTCTGTGTGTGTGTGTGTGTGTGTGTGTGCGCGCGTGTGCATGTGTGTGTGTGTGTGTGTGTGTGTGTGTGTGTGTGTGTGAGTGTGTGAGTGTGTGCGCACGCCTTGTTTTAGTACATCAACAGCTTTGGTGGATTTTCTATTTGACTGGTTTTAATCTCTTTTTACTGTGTTTCTGATCATGTCATGTTTGTGTTCACCACCAGCCTGTCAAAACACTCCTCGCATGCTACGTAAGTTTTGTGGGCAGTTTACGTTTCTTCCAAACCAGAGCACTCTTCATTTCGTTTCAGTTTCAGTTTTGGCTGAAAACATTTCACCATGCCCATAGAATGGGTTAGACTCCTCCAGCCAATTTCTTCCGGCGTTCAGAA
The DNA here is from genome assembly GCF_041734735.1 of Babylonia areolata. Classification (NCBI taxonomy): domain Eukaryota; kingdom Metazoa; phylum Mollusca; class Gastropoda; order Neogastropoda; family Buccinidae; genus Babylonia; species Babylonia areolata. The sequence continues at coordinate 12,799,020 of NC_134892.1, read as the reverse complement.
TTTGTTCAAAATCTCTTCACCTTCTTCACTGTCAGTTCACATATGCATAGAAATACATGTGCAAACACACATTGTGTACAAACACAACACACTTCTATTAGTAAGGAAGCAAAAAGTATCAAATGGTTTAAAGAGCACTTATATCAAGTTTGTGTACTTTGGTATACTGGTGTAAGCTGACAAAATATCATAGTTTTAAAATGGATGCAACTGAATTTCATGTGCCCCCTCACCTCCTTAACATGTCAGGAAGACGGTGGTTTCATGAAAACCTGATGTGTTTTCATTTCATGTGCCTGTCTCTTTCCTTCAATCCTATACACATAACTTTTTGATGTTCAAGTCTGAATCAAGATGATAATTCCAAGAAAACAGCAGCAGCAAAAAACAAACAAACAAAAAAACAAAAAACCCACACACCCAAAAAACAAAAAAACAAACAAAAAACCCCCAAAACAACACACTGCAGTGTTCACATCTCTCCTCATACAAGTTCAGTTCAGTTCAGTTTAGTTTCTTGAGGAGGTATCACTGTGTTCATATATATATATATTTATATATATATATATATATATATCTACATATCTATATCTATCTATATATCTATATATATGCTACTACTAGTATTGCTACACCATATCTGCTAAGCAGATGCCTGACCAGCAGTGTGACCCAAGGCGCTTATTCAGGCCATAAGGGAAAAAAAAAGATAATAATAAAAAAAAAAAACCCCAAAAAACCAGATAAATGAATTAAAATACAATAAAACAGAATAAAACAAACAAATAACAGCGGTTACAACAGTAACAAACAAATGGTACTAGTTATAACAGTAATGATAATAATGACAATAATAATAACAAGGATGATAATAATAATAATAATAACAGTAGTGATGATGATGATGATAATATAAATACACAAATAAATAAGGCCTCTCACAAGGACAAGTGACACTGACAGACCAGCTTGCTTCAGGTCATTGTGCCAGTGTATGTGTACTACTGCACTGACACTCCCCTTTTTCAAATCCCCACTCCCCACCCCCACCCTCTCTCTTGTCTCATTGCCATGCTTCTGTCTACAAGTAAACGCACTTATTAACAAAAGCCCTCTTGGCCCAGAGAGAGAGAGAGAGAGGGGATGTAACCTGAGCAAGGCACTCCTCCACTGTAATCCAATTCAAGCCCAAATAGTCAGGGCTGCAGGTGCTTTGGACTATGCTGTTCTGATGGTCTTAGTCGGACACAACTGACCATCATACATGATAAATGAATACATGTGTTTCAAACACTAAGCGCACGCCCGAAAAGTAATTTCTGACCCATGCCCCTCCGTGATGCATACGCACTTGTAGTAATTGTGTGCACACAAACACACACACACACACGTATCACACACACACACACACACCCAAATGCCAGCATCACATACATACACCACACATGCATCAGACACACACACACACACACAGACACACACACATGACCATACGCTGACGCAAAGTGCACACCATCTATGGCATTGTTATGACTGTTATGACATGTCCTGCAGGCTTTGCTATGACAAGAAGTGGAGTGCATCAGGTTGTTAATACTTGTTGCCAGTTTTGCAAATCACAGATTTCATAATCATGAGGATGTTTATAGAAGATAAATAATCTAACTCAGCTACGCTGAGCATACACACATGGTTTAGCATAAAAAAAAAAAAATTAAAAAAAAAAAAAAATTATGTTGATGAACAAGACCGCATGAATTATCTAGTTATAATGACTCAACTAGATATGATACTACCCCATTAAAAAACAACAACAAAAAGCAAAACGCCACAAAATACCCTAAACCAGTCATGCATGGTATTTGAACCAAACACAGCAGCAGGGCTTGAACTTTTCATACGCTGATGAGGAGATTGTAAGCAACTGAGTGAACTGATCAAACTTCGCACACATTGATAGAAACCCTGGGGGTGGGGTGGGGTGGGTGAGGGGAAGTTCTCTGAAAAAAACCCCCCACCTAACATTGTCCCTTTCTCCCCTTCCACATGTAGACCCCTACACCCATCCACCCCCACCCTGATAAAACAACAACAGAAAAAAAAACAACAACAAAAAAACAACAACAAAAAACAAAAAAGAAACACAAAGAAGGCAAATACAACAGTGTATGACATTTCCACCCCCACTCCCCCTTCATCCATTTCAGAACTGTAGTGGCTACTCCCCCTGATGGTCAGGTCAACATCTGGAAAATACCTCTGCCCCTTACAGCTCTCTGAGCCAAATCACAGACTGCAATTCCAGTCCACCAATCACAGAGCTTCTCATGAAAAAAACAACAACAACTGGGGGGCAGGAGGGACAGGCGCAATAGCCGAGTGGTTAAAGCGTTGGACTGTCAATCTGAGGGTCTCAGGTTCGAATCACGGTGACGGCGCCTGGTGGGTAAAGGGTGGAGATTTTTACGATCTCCCAGGTCAACATATGTGCAGACCTGCTAGTGCCTGAACCCCCTTCGTGTGTATATGCAAGCAGAAGATCAAATACGCACGTTAAAGATCCTGAAATCCATGTCAGCGTTCGGTAGGTTATGGAAACAAGAACATACCCAGCATGCACACCCCCGAAAACAGAGTATGGCTACCTACATGGCGGGGTAAAAACGGTCATACACGTAAAAGCCCACTCGTGTGCATACGAGTGAACGCAGAAGAAGAAGAAGAAGAAGAAGGGGGGCGGGGTGGGAGGGTTGTATTCATTGTCATTGATGATCTGACTGAAAAAAAAATCGTTAAGACGGAGCTCGTCGAAGGAACCAGTTTTCTAAGGTGAGGGACAGGGAATATATATATATGCTATCATAACGCAATTTCCTCAACTGTCAGCAGAATACTAATAAGCATTTGGTCTGTAGGCTCACCCAACCACTGGGAGGATAGGATAGATCTCCCTGTCAGGACATGGAACAGCAGGAACACATAAAACAATGAGTGTATAAGTAACAAACAAAATCAAATTATACAATGTGAATAAAAAAAAAAGAAAAAAAGAAAGCAAATCAGAATAGTTCAGCCAGTTTCTGCCCTTCCCCAAGCAACACACACACACACAAACACACATAAATAAAGGAACTAAGGTTAGCTGGAACTGGAATTGGTTGGCTGGGAAGAACAAAATCAGGAAGATTTTTCACAACACGCCGTAACCGGTTTAAGTCAGGTTGGTTTTTTTTCACAGCCATTGTGGCACCATCCACACTGTAAAGTCCGTCGCCAATTCTCTATCCGTTCACCAGCACCCCTTTGGCAAGGCTCTTGTCTGGCGTTGCACCGCTCACACTCAATTCCTCGCTGCACTCGCCCACCCGCAGCACCCCTCGGTGACGTACCGATGACCCTTTTTGAGAGATGCTGCTGGCACAGGCACCTTGCCCGACAACTTCACAGCTGCTGTTCTGATTGGAGGAGAAGAAGGAGGAGGGGGAAGAAGAGGAGGAGGAAGCATCGTCACGATCTGAACCAACCGCTGATAAACCTTCCTTTGTTATCGATGACGGCCGCTCGTCACCTTGACATTCAGATCCGATATGATCTGAACTATCCGTGGATAAACATTCCTTCGTTATTGACGACGGCCGCTCGTCACCCTGACGTTCAGACCCCTGGCTCCGACACCAGGCGCGATACTTCTTGGAGTACTTGCGCACAGCGTAGCGGAAGATGCTGACCCAAAACATCCAGCTGATGAGGTAGATAGCCATGGCCCCAACCCGCCCCATGAAATCGGTGGGCTGCAGGAAGTAGCAGTAGAGCAGCAGGGTCCCGACCCCCAGGCGCACGGCGAAGAAGGACAGCATGAAGACGGCGTCCACCACCTCGCCCAGCACCGTGTGGTAGCGCCCAGTCTCCTTCAGGAAGTAGCGCAGCTGCAGTAAGGGGTTGGTGACCTCTGACCCGCAGATGGTGGCCGCCAGCTCCGTGCCGTACCGGCCGGCGCACAGCGTCCACACGCAGCCCAGAATGCTCAGCGAGTGGTGCAGCAGCATTGGAACACCTGCAGCACACATGAGATACCAACCCCTGTCATGTGTTTGTTGGAACAATCAGGAATTTGGAAGGAACATTGTGTTGCATTACTAATTTTTTGTCACAACAGATCTCTCTGTGTGAAATTTGGGCTGCTCTCCCAAGGGAGAGCGCGCCACTACATTGAGAGCACCACCCATTTTTTTGTATTTTCCTATCGAAGTGGATTTTTCTACAGAATTTTGCCAGGGACAACCTTTTGTTGCCATGAGTTCTTTTACGTGCGCTGAGTGCATGCCGCAAACGGGACCTCGGTTTATCATCTCATCCGAATGACTAGCATCAAGACCACCACTCAAGGTCTAGTGGTGGGGGAGAAAATACTGGCAACTGTGCCATGATTCGAACCAGTGCGCTCAGATTCTCTCGCTTTTGAATTTGGTAGGAACACTCGGACTCTGAGCCACATCAGCAAATGTACATTTTATCTGCAAGGCAAACAAACACTTAAGCCTACCTGCAACATGGTGTAAACACACTTAAGCCTACCTGCAACATGGTGTAAACATACTTAAGCCTACCTGCAACATGGTGTAAACACACTTAGGCCTACTTGCAACATGGTGTAAACACACTTGGGCCTACCTGCAACATGGTGTAAACATACTTAAGCCTACCTGCAACATGGTGTAAACACACTTAGGCCTACTTGCAACATGGTGTAAACACACTTGGGCCTACCTGCAACATGGTGTAAACACACTTGGGCCTACCTGCAACATGGTGTAAACACACTTGGGCCTACATGCAACATGGTGTAAACACACTTGGGCCTACCTGCAACATGGTGTAAACACACTTGGGCCTACTTGCAACATGGTGTAACTGCTACGGTTAAGCTGACTGTCCCACCCAACGCTGATTCAATGTAAATACACACACATGATTAGCAGTGACTGCCCTGGCCTCGTGACTGATAGGTCTAGAGCGTCGGGGTTATGTTACGACAGGAAAGCGTGTGACCATGCTGTCTAGTCGAAAATTAATTTGTCAGAAAAATTTTGACGTTGGCATGACATCAGAAGAAACTGTGATGAAGCGTAACAAAATACAGCGAAATCACAACAGTTGGCATCTCTGAGAACAGCACCACAGCGTTAGAAGTAAAGCTCACAGGTGGACCGACAGAAAAAAACGAGTTTCATGATAAATGAATAATTGATTTGCTCTGAATGCAGACAGGCCTCGTTGAGAAACTTAAAATGATGCTGAGATATAATAATTACTATGAGGCACAGTCTTGCCAAATAATCCAAAGCCTAAATGGACCTCCATGTCGGCATCCTAATTATCATCGAAACATTGCAAACAAAATGTCTCAAATTCTGATGCACAAAGAAAAAACAACAACAACAAACAAGAGAGGCAAGGCCTTCAAGACTCACTTGTGATAAATTAAGTCCCCTAGTATTAATTACAGAGTAATTTCCCTTTTTTACTATCTGCACCAAAACGTTTGCAAAATAAATAAAAATTCCATGCTTAGTAAAAGAAGTTCCTGTTTGAACAAAAAATGATAATAATGACTCCTCTTGTTGTTGTGTCAGAATACCAGATCAAAGTGCCAAGTTTAGAGAATACACAAAATATAAATATAACAGTAAATGCAGTTTGCATATAATTAGGCTTCTTTTTTAAAAAATTTTTGTGCCCATCCCAGCGGTGCAATATTGTTTTAAACAAGATGACTGGAAAGAACTGAATTTTTCCTATTTTTGTACCAAATTTGGTGTCAACTGACAAAGTATTTGCAGAGAAAATGTCAATGTTAAAGTTTACCACGGACACACAGACACACGGACACACACACACACATGCAGACAACTGAACACCGGGTTAAAACATAGACTCACTTTGTTTACACAAGTGAGTCAAAAAGGACAAATTATTTTGCTGACATTACATTTAATCAAACATACTAACCATGACCCACCTGTGCAGAGACTCTTGTCCTGTGCAAAGAACTACCCAACTCACGTGCAGTCCAAACCTAAAAGTAGCTGCAGCCAGTGACCTCCCTTAGTATATCTACCCCCCCCCCCACCCCCTCTCTTCAGTGCACCTATGCAGCTGCCCTCTTTTCCGACAGCTATCTTCAATTCCTGCAGACTATACACATCCATGCTGCTTAAAAAAAACCCAAAAAACCAACAAAAAAAAAACCAGCAAAAAACCCTAGAGCTCCAGCACAAGTTTTGTACAGAGGTCCCCTTACCCTCTGTCTGGAAGTAGAGGCACCAGGCGAAGTCAAAGAGGAAGTAGCCCAGGCATATGGCGGTGGCCGTTCCCTGGAGGGGGGTGTTCACTCCACCTGCACAACACACAGGTACACACCACTGTTCTTTGTGTTGACGGACAGGCAGGTAGATCACACACGCACACACACATCACCTGCACAGTACATAGGTATACACAGGTACACACCACAGATCTTTGTGTTCACCGACAGGCATGTAGATCTCACACACACACACACACACACACGCAAACACACATCACCTGCATGAAACATGTTCACAGGATAGTTCTATGTGTTGAGACACATGCAGGTACACACACTCACACACACACACAAAAACACATGCACATGACACGGGTTCACAAGACAGTTCTGTGTGTTGAGACACATGCAGGTAGACACACAAACACACACATACATATCACCTGCATGAAACATGTTCACGAGACAGTTCTGTGTGTCGAGACACACGCAGGTAGACACACACACACAACACACACATGCACACAAACACACCTTAGGAAAACCTTTACAACCTCCCGCAGGCACCCCCCCAAAAAAAAAGAAAAAAAAAAGGCATGCTACTTTTCATTATAAGTCCTTAAAAAACGATGACTTTTAAACCCTGTATGCACCCCACCTGACCGACTCTCTCATCTCCGACCTCCTCCTAACACATACACACACATACACTCACACACACACACACACCTCTCCCACCGCCACCCCAAACACAACCCCCCCCTTGCCCGGGACCCCCTCAATTTCACCAACCGCTGTCTGTGAAGGGCCAGGGCCCCTGGACAAAGCAGGCCCAGCCCGTCACCATGGTGATGAGGGTGGCGTGGAGGGCGGTGACGGTGCGGCAGTGCCACTCGGCCTTGCGCTGTGGGTCCAGGCGTCGCAGGCCGAGGTACAGCCCGCTCCAGGAGACCAGCGACAGGCAAACCGTTGGCAGGTGGAAGGATGACGCCCCCTCCACGGTCAACATCTTTGTCTGTCACCTGGCAACAACAAGCTTCAATGTCAGTGTCAGTTTCTCAACATCCTTGTCTGTCACCTGGCAGCAGCAAACGTCAGTGTCAAGTGTCAGTGTCAGTTCCTCAAAATCCTTGTCTGTCACCTGGCAACAATAAGCGTCTTCAGTGGCATGTGTCTGTTTCTTAACATCTTTGTCTGTCACCTGGCAACAACAAGCATCAGTTTCTCAACATCCTTGTCTGTCACCTGGCAACAACAAGCATTAGTTTCTCAACATCCTTGTCTGTCACCTGGCAACAACAAGCGTCAGTTTCTCAACATCCTTGTCTGTCACCTGGCAACAACAAGCATTAGTTTCTCAACATCCTTGTCTGTCACCTGGCAACAACAAGCATTAGTTTCTCAACATCCTTGTCTGTCACCTGGCAACAACAAGCATTAGTTTCTCAACATCCTTGTCTGTCACCTGGCAACAACAAGCATTAGTTTCTCAACATCCTTGTCTGTCACCTGGCAACAACAAGCGTCAGTTTCTCAACATCCTTGTCTGTCACCTGGCAACAACAAGCATTAGTTTCTCAACATCCTTGTCTGTCACCTGGCAACAACAAGCGTCAGTTTCTCAACATACTTGTCTGTCACCTGGCAACAAGTGTCAATGTCAGTGTCAGGAAGTGAAGGTAGCAGAATGGTTTAAGACGCTCAGCTGCCAATACAGAGAGTCCATGAGGGTGTGAGTTCAAATCCCGCTCTCGCCCTTTCTCCCAAGTTTGACTGGAAAATCAAACTGAGCGTCTAGTCTTTCGGATGAGATGATAAACTGAGGTCCGTGTGGCAGCATGCACTTGGCACACTGAAAAAGAACCCATGGCAATGAGATTGTTGACCTCTTGCAAAACTATGTAAAAAAGAAATCCACTCTGATAGGTACACAAATATATAAGCATGCACTCAAGGCCTGACAAGCGCGTTGGGCTGTGCTGCTGTCAGACATCTGCGTTGCCTAGCAGATGTGGTGTAGCGTATATATGGATTTGTCCGAATGCAGTGACGCCTCCATGAGAAACTGAAACTGAAAGTGAAACTGAAACTCAGTGTCGGTGTCAGTTTCTCAACATCCTGTCACCCGGCACCAAGCTTCAGTGTCAGTGTCAATTTCTTAAGGAGGGCGACACTGCGTTCGGACACAGTCCATAAACGCCACACCACATCTTGCTAGGCAGATGCTTGACCAGCAGCATAACCCAACTTGCATAGTCAGGCCTTGAGTGCATATATATATATATATATATAACCTATCACTAGCATCAGTATCCTTGAGTGCATGCATGTATCTAGATCTATGATTCTATCTATCTAGTATATCATAAAATTCACACACACACACACACACACACACACACACACACACACATATATATATATATATATATATATTGATTTGTTTATATATGTATATCTATCTATCTATTTGTTTACCAATCAGTGGATTTCTCTGCTGCAGAAATTTGCCAGAGGACAACGTGCAACACTCTTGTTGCCAAGGGTTCTTTTTCAGTGTGCCAAGTGTGTGCTGCTGCACACAGGACCTCGGTTCATCATCTCATCCAAATGACTAGCTGCTCAGTTCAATTTCCCAGTCAAACTTGGAAGAAAGGGCAAAGGCAGGATTCGAACCCAGACTCTCGCAGACTCTTTGTACGGGCAGATGAGTGTCTTAACCATCCTGCCTCTACCCAGGTAGGCAGCCTTTTGTGCAAATGATCCCAGCTTTGCAAAGCGCTTAGACTCTGACCAAGGACAGGCTCTATATAAGTATCCATATCATAGTCATAATAGTAGCAGATGGCAGTAGGAGTAGTATTAATGATGATACTACTACTACTAATACAAATTATAACAATGATAACAATAAAACACTCCTAGTACTACTACCTACAAGAACAAAACATTGACAGTAATAACAATTATTATATAATGGAAATCATACACTATAACTATTTCTATTAAAAAAACAACATGTTATTTCCTAAACATAGAATCTGGTAGGCTCTCAAGCCCGGACCAGCACATTCCATCAATGCACAGGTCTGGCATTTGCTGCTGCTGCTGCTTCTTTCTTCTTTTTTTTTTTTTAATTAAAAGATTTTTTTTTTTTTAAGCAGTTATGGTCACATGATGATTAAGGTGTAATAAATGGGTCAGTCCGCACACTTTAACGCCTCCTTGAAACCGAAACTGAAACTTTGGCCAGCACAGTATATCACTACCTGCTGTAGCTTGTAGGGTTGTAAAGATATGGTGCATTGTACGACATCAATTCATTTCATCTCTGTCTTTGTTGCTTACAGTCAAGTTGACAACACAGGGCTATATAACAGTGCTGAAAACGCTGTCTGTATCAATTCCAGCATGTGGAGTGAACCCCCCCCCCCAAATCCCCCCCAAAAAACAAAACAAAACACAAAACAAAACAAAACAACAGTGAAAAGATTTAAGCACAAGGAGAGCCATATTCATAGTTCATATGCATAAAACCTTGGACATGACTCTGACACTGATCATTTTTTCAATTAAGAATTTAAAAAAAAAAAGAAAGTTTAATCAAAAGAACACCCACCTCACCTGAACAGAGTTGTGTTGTAGAGAAAATATGTATTTCCAATTCTTACTGTTCTTCACTGACGGTGTCACTGAGCAATACTGACTGACCCTTACAAGTTACAAGCTGAATTGCATCACTGTACAGCACAATCTCTCTATCTGTGGTCAGGGGACTCCTGACAGTAACACACCCGACCTTTGTCACACCTGAACTTTTCAATTCATCTGACCTTTATGAGATCTGATACTGCTAAAAAAAAAAAAAAAAAAAGTACCACTGACCTTGTGAACATTTATAATACATTTTGTATCATTTGCATTATCTGGGAGGGAGAGAGAGAGAGAGAGAGAGAGAGAGAGAGAGAGAGAGAGAGAGAGAGAGAGAGAGAGAGAGAGAGAGAGAGAGAGAGAGAGAGAGAGAGAGAGAGAGAGAGAGAGAGAGAGAGAGAGAGAGAGACAGAGAGAGAGAGAGACAGAGAGAGACAGAGACAGAGAAAGTGTGAGAGAGAGACAGAGACAGAGAGATCTAGATACTGTTTACTAGTACACTGGTAGTACTAATAATTTGTTTTCCATACAACTCCCCTGTGATTACTTCATCTTCATTTTGTGTTTCATCTCACTTTTCTTCTTCTTCTTCTTCTCCTCATTCTTCCTCTTCTTCTTCGTCATCACCTTCTTCTTCTTCTTCTACTTCTTCTTCTTTCATTCTCCTCCTCCTCCTTCTTCTTTCCTTCATTCTTCTTCTTCTTCTTCATTCATTCATTTTCCTTCTTCTTCTTCTTCTTCTGTTCTTTTCTACAACAGTTTCAAAGCACAAACCCTGACTGAATTTTTTTTTTTTTTTTTGGTTTTCCCTCATATTCTTAGTGATGAGTGAAACAAAAGGAAACTGTTCATCCATTTCATCACTCTTCCCCACTGTAAACAAATCACAAGGGCAAACAATCTGCAAATGGTGTCAGCTGATAATCAGGGCAGTGGGTGGACTAACAGGAGCAAAGACCACCTGTGTCAGATTACACTGCAGGTCCAGTTCACCAATGCTGAGACTGAGTTAGTGAGTAGCAAAAAACATGGACTTTCACCCCGGGCCTAGCTATCTGACACAAAACCACCACTCTAACAGTGACATGCACACACACACTCAGTGACACTGACAGCAACAACTGGCAGCATACAGTTTGTCACTGTTGGAAAATGATGTCATTCACAGAGAGAGAGAGAGAGAGAGAGAGAGAGAGAGAGTAAAAAAAAAGTTTTAATAACAATATGAAGGCACAGAGAAAGAGAGAGAGAGGGAGAGAGAGAGAAAGAGAGCAGAGAGAGAGAGAGAGAGAGAGAGAGAGAGAGAGCGAGCGAGCGAGAGAGAGAGAGAGAGAGAGAGAGAGAGAGAGAGAGAAAATAAAAAAAGTAGAAAAACAAAATATCGCCACAGACACACCAGAAGCCACTATTTAAATTAATCTCTCCCTTGTTAGTTTCAAGGCCTCAAAGCATGTGGACAGATTGATAACTGCCCACATCTACCTACTTAAAAAAGAAAGAAAAAAGGGGTGGGGGTGGGGGTGGGAGATAATGGGGAAGGTGAGCAAATGCCTGACCTCTATACAGATCCAACACACTGGTCATGACTTGAGAGTGTGCTACAGGTGCAGAAAACATTACACTACAGTGAAATGAAATAAATCAATGAATTCTATATAAAAAAAAAAGTGCCACAACAGCCTCTACAATGGCCTGCACACAGAAAACACGTGTATGGAATTCCGTAAAGGAAACAATCATTGCCCTTTCGGGAGCTCTGCAGCAACCTTCCTCAGTCCCTTATAAACCTACTACAATCACGAAGAAGTATGACTGAAATTTGTTCATTTTTATTCCCACCCATTGTCCATACATACTCTTAACTACCTATGCTCCACTAATGTACTGCTTCACTGAATCAGTAAATTTTGCTGATACTACTTCTAGTCTAACTATCTCTTTGCTCATACTAATTTTTAGAGTCCAACTCACTTTGCTCCTACTATTTCTTTAGAGTCCAACTCTCTTTGCTCATACTATTTCTTTAGAGTCTAACTCTCTTTGCTCATACTATTTAAAAAAAAAGTAAAACACTCTCCTCAATTAAATTCTTCCATGCTTCAAAACTGCAGCATGGCACCTGAAGATAATAGACAAACATACATGTACACAGGGAAAGAAAAAAAGGTGGTGGTGCTGCATTGCACTGGCATTCTCTGCCCAGGAAGTGCCACCCATATTTCACAGTTTCAGTTTCTCAAGGAGGCAACACTGTGTTGAGACGAATACACACACACACACACACATATATATATGCTACACCACACCTGCTAGGCAGATGCTTGACCAGCAGCATAAGCCAACGCACTAGTCAGGCCCTGAGTGCATGCATAGTATATTCATGTGCCTATCAGACTGGTTTTCTTCTACAGAATTTTGCCAGAAGACAACACTAATGTTCCCATGGGTTCTTTACAAGTGCATCAATTTTTCTTCCCCAGGACCATGACACTGGCACCATCACCCCACCATATCAGCCCTACCCTGCAAACACCCCAACTCTGCAGAATAATTCCAGACAGTGGCAAAAGGCCTTTGCTGCAATCTCAGGCCTTTATGAGAATCATAATGCATTGTGTGTAGACCTTGTTTAATCCTCAAAAAGTAAAACCTGCCTGCCCTTTTTTTTTTCAAACCCAACTGCAGACAACAACAACCAAGTGGAGTGTACAGTCATCACCACAGGATGTGCCTCCTGAGAAGCTCTCTCCTTTGAAGGACGAATACAAAGTGTAGAAAAAACGGTGAAAAGACTATATTACAACACAATACAGTACAATCATATTAAACTTATTGATTTAAAGCACTATGAAGAAGCACGAGAGGTAGACCTTGTGACTAAAGACTAGAATGTAGAACCAGTAACTTCTCTACACACATTGGATCCAACCACTCTAAGTAACAGCCACAGTATCGGTACATACTTATCCAACACTGTGCCATCAAAGATAAAACCAATGCCATCAAAGATCGAATATCGTACCACTGTTACTGGGTGGTCTAACCTATCACACTACCAACCAAATTATAACTAAATAAGGCGCATACGTTAAGCCCGCGTTCGCAATCGTCAATCCTAACGTAAAAATCCCAGAAACAAGTTTCATTTTACCTTCTTTTGATGCGGCTGACTGTTTCTTGTTTATACTGGTAACAAAGTTTTGGTCAACACATGGTCGCCATATTAGATATGCGGAGTCAAACTTTTGCAGTAGCTGGTTGGATTAAAAAAAAAAAAAGAGAGAAAGAAATCAAATTAAAAAAAAAGAAAAGAAAGATAATGTCGAAGACGACATGTAGCAATACGAAAATTTAAACACAGTGATATCTTTATCAAATGACTTTCTTTCGTTCTACGATGTATAAAAATCATGTGTTTATTGATGACTGCAGACACATTCTACATGTGTGCGAAAGGTTTTTGACGTCAGTGCAACCGTGTCGTCAGGGCTGATGGGTGCCGCGCTGTGGCATTGAGAGCAACATCTTGCAGAAAAAAAAGCAACATGTGCAAATAAGAAGGCGTTCTGTTACACAAACATGAATGAAAAAGTCAGTATTCAGGTTTGGAAAAAGTTTACGAAATATTGCATGAACAATTGTATACTTTTTTCACCCATAAAATTGTTTATTTACATCTGTATACCAGTCTTCACCCGGTCAAACTTAAAGAAAAACAAGATAATGTTATAATTTTGTAAGGCGATTTATAAAACACACACACGAAACACGCTGATATGTCAACGTAATAAAGTTTCTTTGGAGTTTGCTTCTTAATTGCCCTTGTAATACAGAATACAGTAATCATACCAGGGGACACCCACTAAAACTAATGAAGACATTCACCAAATCAAACCTTTTTTCACATATTTTTTTTTTTTACAGAGTGTTATTAACTTCTGGAATAATCTGCCCAGTAACATTGTCACAGCAGGAACACTTAACAGTTTGAAGAATTTAATAGATAAACACTGGAAGGATTATTGCATTTATTTAATTAGAATTGTATAAAATGTGTATTTTAATGTTTATGTAGTATTTTTGTTTGTTTAGATTTTGTATATCATTGCCTTAATTGTGGGATTTCTATGTTTTACTGTATGTTTTAGTGAAAAATATCTTAACCAACTTATGTCTGTCAATCATTGACAGTTTTTGACATAAGTTGCTCTGTCAATCATTGACAGTTTTTGACATAAGTTGCACAGCAAGTTTAACAATAGATATTTCTAAACAAAAAACAAAACAAAGCAAACAACAAGAAAAAAAAGTTGTTGCTGAGAGCATGTGCCTGAAGAACTCAGGAGGGGAGGGAAAGAAGGAACTGCTTTGATATTCTGACGTGATGAATGCTGGTACTGCTGAGAATGCATATACTTATGTATATATGTATATATATATATATATATATATATATATATATATGTGTGTGTGTGTGTGTGTGTGTGTGTGTGTGTGTTCAGGTTTGGAAAAAGTTGATTCACACACACACACACACACACACACACACACACACACACACATATATATATATATATATATATATATATTTATATACATATGATAACTTAGACTTCAGTTGGTTATGAATCCTTAGGTCAAAATATCTTCCACATGCCAGTTGATCCATTTTGGCTTGTGGGTCTTGTAAAACACGCCAAGTTTTGTATGGCAGTGTTTCTGAAGAGTCAATGACCTTTGGAGCTGACAGCTTGCTGGAGACTGTTCATGACAAACCTGTCTGCTACCAGCTTGACCTTTGGAGAATTTTGTTGTTGTGAATCCATGCTGTTTCAGTGGCATTCAGTGATTCACCCCAGATGCTTACTGCTTATCCTGAGTCCCCCATACACAACTGTAAGATATTCAGGTTCATCTTCTGCAGCCCCAGTACCAGCAATCCACAGGGAGAGCTATATCTTTGTCAGGTCACCATGAGGCTACAGAGAAGACCCTCCACTGCTGCTGAGTCACTTCAAATCAAATCAAATCAAATCATGTTGCTTATTCTATAGCTGTGCCAACTGCAAAAGGGACATTTCAGGGCTTAAAAAACAACAACACACACACACAAAAATGTTAAAGGTTTTATTTAAACAGCATTAAAATGTTGAGTTGTTTCAGTGGTGTTCAGCTTGGTGCCTAGTCTGATTCAAAATTTGCTGTTGATCACATATGTACTACATCCCCTACTGACAACAGTGGTCAGTTAGTTGTGGAGCAAGGCTGAGAGAGTTCCTCCTGGGTGGAAGGCTGCTATGGTCATACTTTCTGGCATCAGTCAGTAAGAGATATGTTTTGGTTTTTTTTGCTTTTTTTACCTAACACTTTTTTTTTTTTTTTTACATGTGCATTGGCTATCACGTAACTTGAGTAATGTTGTCAAAGATGTGTTTTTGAAGAAAGACCTTCATTTGTGTGGACCCATGTTTCATTTTTGAGTCTGTAAGTCTAAAGTGTATTGCGCTTGAGTCTGTGAAGAAACCAGCTGAGACTGAATGATATGTCTTCTGTGTGGTTCAAACCCACACAATTGACTGTGAATGTGAGTGATGCCAATCACTTTGCCATGTCTCTAGGTTTAGAAACAACATTTGTTTTATTTTATCTGACGTTTTTGTGTTATTTTTCTCTTGTGTATGTTGGCCTCATGTTGAATAGCATCATGGATAGCTGGCCAGTTCCTGCTGACTCAAAATATGTTATGTCGTGTGTGGCATCAGCACCCTGTCATGTGCCCTTGTAGAGACTGAAACTGATGGTATTCTTGTTCGATACTCAGTTTTTAATGCATATTATTTCATTGTTTCTTTTGTAAGTAACCCAGCACAACATTGTCATCTGTGTCACTTTTTCTCTTTTCCACAGACAGTGTCACAGCAATCATCACAGCAATCAACACCTCCTCAGTAATGGTTTTGGCAGAAACCGAGAAACCGATGATCCTCCACTTCCTTGAAAAATAAGCTACTGGGATGTTTTCCTGCCCACCACCATCACCATCCATCCCATCCCATCTGGCACCCATCAGCCCTTTCTCCAGTACTCCCCCCTCTGTTTTTCCCCTCTGATTCCCCATCTGTTTTCCCACTTATTCCCCATCCATACCCCACCCCCCTCCCCCAAAGCCCCCAGCCCCCTCTCCGAATTCCCAGTATGTTTTCCACCTGATTACCCACCTGTTTTCCCCCAGAACTCCCACATATTTCCACCCCTGATTCCCTTTCTCTCCCCTGATTCTCCTTCTGTTTTCCCCCTGACTCGTCATCTGTTTTTTTCCCCCTGAATCATCATCTGTTTTTTCCCCTCATTCTCCAATTTCCTTACGAGCTAAAGTGAAGACTGTGGAACCGGCAACAACAGGATCACCTTTTCTGCAGAAGCTTGTGTTCTTCATGGGCATGGACTGGGTATACACAAGCTGCAGGAGGGAAGAGGCGTGGCCTGACTTGCAACATAATTACCTGGGACCACCAGCTGGGAGGATGCTGACTGTAGGGCCGGTTATTCCCCCTTGCTGTGATGCTGTTGGTTTGGCGAAACCTTCGGTCAGGAACAATGGTGGGTGTTTGTGTTGTTTTCTTCTTTTTTTTTCTTCTTTTTTTTTTATAATAAGTTTGATTTTTTAAAATTTTATTTTATTTTATTACCCTAGTATTTTTTATTTTAATTTTTTTGAAGAATTAATATAGCATGTGACTGAATTATTTCAGTTATTAAATGGATGAACACTTTAGTTGTTCTCTAACGTTTAACTTCCTTTCCTTTATGCGCACATGCACTCTGTGTCTCTGTGTCTCTCTCTGTGTGTCTTTATCTCTGTCTCTGTCTCTGTATGTCTGTCTGTCTGTCTCTCACATATTCTCTCTCTCTCTTTCTGTCTCCCTCCCTCTGTGCAGGCTGCTTATACTAAAGGGAAACAACTTTGTAAGACATTTAGCTTTTATTGTATCAGATGAACTCCCTCTAGAATGCTTGTTTCCATGACAGGTGAGAAAGGAACACAGACACAGACTCAGACACACACACTTTTATTCTCACATATATTTTCCATCAGCTGAACCTTCTGTCATCTTTATCTTTTCCCCTCTTCTCCCCGTTTACGCCCCTACCCCCTCCACCCCCTCCCCCTGCCCCTACACACCAAACAAGAAAAAAAGAATAAAAAAAGAAGAAGAAAAAAATCAAATTGCTTAGAAGCTGGAAATGTTTTAGCATGATAGAGATGACAGAAGACTTTTAGGATGGACATAAACAACCTTCCTGTAGGATTATGAAGAGGTTTTGTGAAAATGAAACCTTAACATCTGGGCAGTTTTTGTCAGCCATTGGTTGTGCAGTGTTTAAATGTAACAAGGAGGTAAATTCAGTTAATTGGACCTGTTAAGAGAGAGAGAGAAAAGAAAAAGAAAATAAAGTGAAACTATACTTTCTAAAGATGATTAGATATTTCTTCAGTCCCTCAGACTGTCCTTGTGGGTATGTCAGTGTTTGTGGGGTGTGATGTGAGGTTGGAGAAATATAAATTTAGTGATGTTATTACTTATTGTTTTCACAGTTGTGTTGTTTTAAAACAAGTTTGTATTACTATTATGAAACACATTTTTTCTTATATTCCTGAACCTCATTCATAGACCATGTGTTATTAAATGTGCTTACAGCTGTGGTGTAAGTGATATATAAATAAATGTGCATAATTGTTACTATCAATATTACTTTTCTCAGTTTCTCTCTTAGCATATCTATAATTATTATCATGATGAATAGTATTATAAAGTTTAGGTGGATGGGAATATTCTAGGGGATCCTTTGGTGGAAAATGGAACTGTTTTATAATTCTAAAGCCAGTTAATCAAAAACAAGACTGTTTTTTTTATTTGTTAAAATACTGAGTTTTCAGAATTTTGTGCTTGCTTTTCATCATCAGTAGTGAAAAGTTTTATGATTAGTTGTTATGAGGCATGCATATAATGTGTCAAGTGGACCACTTGAGAAACATTTTCATGTCCACTTTCTTTGTTCAGTTGCCAATCAAACTCACAGGTGATTTGTTGTCTTTAATCAGCACTGTCTTTTTTCTTCTTCTTCTTCTTCTCATCTTCCTGTCCACATTAGTTTCTTGATCAAAGTTGTTTTTTTTTCTTCTCTATAGATTTTTGCCTTGGAGAGTACATTTGGATTTACAAAAGTGATGAAGTTACTGCTGCTGCTGCTGCTACCACTACTATTAGCAATGATCATAATGATGATAGTGATGAATGATGATGATGGTGATGATGGTGATATTAACAAGGGCACCTTGTACATACTGTTCAGCAGCAGAGGGTGGAGCATGGACCAGAGGTTTTGAGACAGCCCCACCACCCCCAGTTCCAGACTCCTGTCCCGGCACTGATGACCTGGCCCACACTGAGGTAGGTGGGGGTTGGTGTCGCAGGTAGTAGGGCAGCACTGCCACAGCCAGGTACTTAGTTGTGCTGGTTTGTGTACTGTGGTGGACACTGTGTCTGTGTCCGTGTGTGTGTGTGTGTGTGTGTTGAACAGCTTGTGGTGATGGGGACTCAGGGGAGTGTGTGTGAGTGTTTGTGAGCGCATGTGTGTGTGTGTGTGTGTGTGTCTGTGTGTCTGTCTGTCTGTATGTCCGTGCTCTTGTTCTGGACAGCTTGTGATGGTCACATACAGTGTGTATGTTTTGTGTCTGTGTTTTGAGCAGTTGGTGGTGTGTGTGTGTGTGTGTGTGTGTGTGTGTGTGTGTGTGTGTGTGTGTGTGTGTGTGCTGTTTCTTTTTTTTAATCAGTGTTTAGATTTGATGAGGAGAAGTCATGCAGTCATTGGGAAACTCAAGCAAAACCACAAAAGACTCCCCACCCACCTTATCCCCTCCTCAAAGAAGAATGCTAAAGGGGGGAACCAGTGTCAGAGAAGGGAAGTAATCGGAAATATTTTGTGTGAGGGGGATTGCATAGATTGCCTCCCTTCCATCGGAACTGGAGAAACTTGCTTTTTTTTTCCTTCTTTTTTTTTGCTCCCCCCCCCCCTTCCCCCCTCCCATGATTACTGATAATGTCTTTGCTTTTGTTTTTAAATTTGTTTCACGAATGCAAGAATGTTTCTTTTCTCTCAGAAAATGTTGCACGGTCTGCAGTATTGGTGTTAAGTTTTATTCTGTAGCAGACAGTCTTTGTGAATTGAATATTAACGTGTTATAGTGATATGTGGTCTGGAACTTGACATTTGGTTTTGGGATGGCTTTTTTTTTTTTTTTAAAGTACATTTTATCTTGATCAAATTGATGTGTCCTCTACAGTGGGCTGGGTCGTAAACAGTGTAAACTTTTATTGAATTCAGTGTTTTCCTGAAGAATTAACTGCTAATTTAAAACATATTTTCACTTATTGTCTTTGCAGTCTCTGTGCTTGACAGTAAGTGATGGGGAAGAGTGGCCACAGCAGTCTCTTGGAGCTGGAGCATACCTGTGTGGAGAAGGACTGCTGGACAGGAACGGCAACTGTCACACCGATGGAGAGGGTCAGCGGCAGTCGGACGCTAAACTCAGCTGTGAGGGGACCCAGCCAGCAGCAGAAAGGATAAGCAGTGGCCCATCCCACCAGGATCGGAGCGGAGCAACACCAGGCAGCCGAGTCCAGCGAGGGACCAGCACGGTGCCCTCTGATCTGCAGTGCTGTCCCGAACAACAGACATCGCTGGAGTGGCTGCGTCAGCAGCACCAGAACTGGAACGCCCAACCCAGCCTGGCAGGAGTGTTTGTAGAGCAGCCTTTCTTGCCAGGAGCGCGCCCCTTGTTCTCCAGCGTGCAGCCCATGGTCTTGGAGCCGTTGGGTTGCCAGTTCCAGAGCCCCATACCTGGGCAGCCTGGGCAGCATGGGCAGCCTGGGCAGCCTGTTCGCCCTCGGCGCCATGTGTGTCCTTACTTCATTGAGCTTCGCTCGGTTCAGGGCCCTCGGGCAGAAGGTGGCGTGGCAGGTTGTGGTGCCTCCTCGCAGATGGGGGGCTGTCAGGGTGCGATGTATGGACCTGGGAGCACAGGTATGGGACTGCTTGCTCTGTGTGTGTGTTTGTGTGTGTGTGTGTGTGTGTGTGTGTGTGTGTGTGTGTGTTTGACTTTTGCATTGCATAAGAGTGCACACACAAGAGAGAATCTGGCATGCAGTCAGAAGCCAGTGTTGTGTGCCCATCATGATGGGATCTGCCTGATCAGACTGTCTCTTACCAAAGGGAGGAGTGCACAGGCATCAGGCATTACTGAGCACCAGACATTACTGAGCACCAGGCATCACTGAGCACCACCAGACATCACTGAGCACCACCAGACATCACTGAAGCAGACATCACCGAGCACCACAGCACCACCAGACATCACTGAGCACCACCAGGCATCACTGAGCACCACCAGACATCACTGAGCACCACCAGGCATCACTGAGCACCACCAGACAGGCGTCACTGAGCACCACCAGGGATCACTGAGCACCACCAGGCATCGCTGAGCACCACCAGACATCACTGAGCACCACCAGACAGGCATCACTGAGCACCACCAGGCATCACTGAGCACCACCAGACACCACTGAGTACCAGACATTGTACACCACCAGACATCACTGAGCACCACCAGGCATCACTGAGCTCCAGACATTGAGTACCAGACATCATTGAGCACCAGACATCACTGAGCACCACCAGGCATCACTGAGCACCAGACATCAAAATGATCATTGAGCACTAGACATCACTTAGCATCAAGCATTCACTAATCACCAGACATTTACTCAGCACCAAGCATTTAATCAGCATCAGGAATCACTGAGCACAAGGCATCACTGTACACCAGAAATTTTATTAGCACCAGTCATCATCACTCATAACCAGACGTTACTTTGAGCAGTATGAGAGAAATAAGTAAGTAAGCAGATATGTTCTCTCTCTCTCTCTCTCTCTCTCTCTCTCTCTCTCTTGCTGATGAAAATTTCAGGAAACAATCAATGAAACTGAAAATTGTAAAGAATTGTACTGGTAAAGTAGACGTGAGTTAAAAAAAAAAAAAAAAACGATTCAAAATGTGAAAAGCTGCTTAAAGTTCCAAGGACTAATCTGAAATGTGCTGGAAATAGGTCTTTCAGAGCTCAGGTTCCCCAAGTGTGGAACTCTCTACCTTCATCTCTTAGAAATTCCTCTGATCTACATTTCTTTAAGTCAGATCTGAAAACTTACAATTTCCTAAGCATTTTTGTTCTGGGCGGAATGGTTAAACCAAGGTATGCTTGTTGGCAAGTATCTTTGTGCTAGTATTTTTGTAGTCCTGTTTTAAAGCATTGTGTATTTTATGTAGTTTCAGTCCTAGATGTGATGTCATTTTTTCTATCTGGTTATTTTTAATGGGCATGTGTGGATGTGTGTGTGCGTGTGTGTGTAAGTACGTGCATGTGTTTCTGAGGTTACAGTGCTCTGGTATCCGTGTGAGTGTGTAGGCATGTTAGTATGTCCAAACAGAATTCTATGTTAGAAAATAAGAAATATTTTAATGCTTATGCAATTTTGTTTTTAGTGTAGTTGATATTTAATGTCAGTGTGTGTGTGTCTGTAAGGGAGGGACATTTATATATATGTGTGTGTGGGGGGGAGGGTTGAGGGGGGGGGGGGGTTCTATGAAATGCATTTTGTTTTAATCTAAGCCATATTTACTTCATAGCTTTTATAATCTTTAGTGTACTTTTGCATTCATATGAACACACTGGATGTTTTCCATTGTCAGATAGCGGTTGATATGTTTTTTAAGGCATGTTTATAGTTGACTATGATGTAAGGCGCTTTGAGCAGCATTGGTGCTGGATATCGCGCCATAGAAAAACTATGTATTATTATTATCATTATTATTATTATTAAGAGGAAAGAAAGAGAAAGGAATTAACAAAGAAAGAGAATTTAATTTTTTTTATGGAAAAACAACTTGAGGAAACATTTTCTGCACCATAACAAAGAAGGGAAAGAGGCTGAGAAAGAAGATGCAGCTGTTATTGTACATATTGTATTGGTAATGTTACTGCAGTACTCATATTGATTTACTTTCACTGTAACTTAAGATCACAATTTATGATGTGAAACATGGACGTAAGTGTTACCCCAGTGAAATGGCATTGAATGCTGTGAATATGATTGTGTGTTTGCATTTTGAGCAATGAGTTGGTCACATTATTAATAACAGACCATGCATTATATGTTGTATTTGATACATGAATGTTTTTGACAGTTCTTTTTTACAGTTGTTTTTCATGTTTATTATGTTCTTTTGTTCATTTTGTCTGTACTCCTGTGTGGTGTAAAGAGGAGTGAAAAGAATCTTGAATTGTTTCACACCCCAGCATTCTTTTGCAGTGGAGCCCAGTTACCAGGAGGGTGTGATTGAGGTGGTGCTGACAGCCAGAGACGAAGGGGGGTGTGGTGGTTGGGATGTGAGCAGCAGGCCCTCTGCTGTGGCTCAGGAAGAGAAGTTCCTACAGACTGGCATCGGGTCACCCAGCGGCTTCTTTCCCCAGAACCCACCCCCTTATCTGGAATCCACCAGCCACAGTTGGATATGGTCAGACAGGACGCCCCCTGGCACACAGCCGCAACAGAGAGACCTGCTCCCAGCAGTGATCCGTCATCCTGGCTCGACCCTCGGTGTTTGTCATCCTGGCTGTCCGTACTGCATGGCCCAAAGGCACCCTGCTTGCTACGCCACGCCCCCAACCTGCGAGTGTCTGACCTACTTCCTGCAGAGGCTGTCGGAACAGGGGCAGGCACTGGAGAGGCAGAGATACAGAGGCGCGGCCACTCCCACTGCCCCCTTTGACTACAGACAGTTGCCCATTCAGCCTGACCCCGTAAGCAAGACCTCTGGGGCTAAAGGCACCACCCCGGGTAATAGGCAGGAGGCAAGGGAGGTCCTGATGTCCTATCCCACTTGTCACCCCCCTACCACCGTCAGCTGTGCTGTTGGTGGAAGGGACCAGGTGGCAGATGTGGCAGATGCCACCACCCAGTGGGGTAAGTTGGAAGCTCCACAATGCGTTGACAACAGCCAAGAACCTGACTGGTCCATGCTAGTGCAGGATGGGTCAGTCATCAACTGTGAACAGGGTGCTTTTGTTGAGGCTGACAGTGGGGAAAGAGCTGTGAGTAGACGTTGCTGACACTGCTGTCTGTGTGTGTGTGTGTGTGTGTGTGTGTGTGTGTGTGTGTGTGTGTGACACTGCTGTCACTGTGTGTGTGTGTGTGTGTGTGTGTGTGTGTGTGTGTGACACTGCTGTCACTTTGTGTGTGTGTGTGTTGGGTATCCAGATTTATCAATCTGTTTATCAAAAGAAAGAGTACTGCATGTGGGATACACAGAATTTGTTGTGATTGATCACAATGGAAGTATTTAGTTGGTGTGCTGTATGTAAATTACAGTTACAGCAAAATCAAAAAGAAAAGGTCAAAATTAAATGGTCACTGTCACTTTCATTTGTTGTTCACAAAGTTAAATGTCAAACTCAAAGCAATTATTCAGTAGAATTTTGAAACTTTGCTTCCTGTAATTCAGTATAGTAAATCTTTCTCAGGCAGACCATTACAGACCCTGTTATAATCTTGTTGATGTACTTAAGAACAGGAACTGGGGAGAGAGGGAGGGAGAAGGGGCATAGAGCAACAGTTTGACACACCGTCCTTGGGCTGGTGGGGAGGGGTTGGCAGTGTGGGGTAGAGCAATCAGAATTTCTTACCACATATCTAAAATTGATAAAAATACAGTTATCCATACCATTTCAACAAAGCACACAGAATCGTGACCAGTATGAAGACCAGTGCATAGCTGACATGTTATTAGAGAACAGAATTTCAACAGGTATGTAGACATTTTGTAGACAGCTGATGATGCTATGGGGAAACAGAATTATGATAAGTATGTGGACATGTTTGCAGCTACCTACGCTATGACTATGAAGAAACAAACTTGAGATGACTATGAGTATGATATGAACTTATTATGACAGAAGAAAATGTTGTTGACAGCTTACAATAATGTTCTGGACAGCTGACGATGATATGAACCAACATAGTTGTGACAGGTATGAAGACTGTTTTAGACCTCTGATGATGGTATTAACCAACAGAATTATGGCAGGTATGAAGACTGTTTTAGACTGCTGATATGCTATGAACTTACATAATTTTGACAGGTATGAAGACTGTTATTGCTATGAACCAACAGAATTATAAGTATGAAGACTGTTTTAGACAGCTGATGATGGTATTAACCAACAGAATTATGACAGGTGTGAAGACTGTATTAGACAGCTGATGATGCTATGACTCTGAGCCAAAATAATTATGACAAGTATGAAGACTGTATTAGACAGCTGATGATGCTATGACTGAGCCAAAATAATTATGACAAGTATGAAGACTGTTTTAGACAGCAGACAATGGTATGAACCAACAGAATTGTGACAAGTATGAAGACTGTTTTTGACAGCTGATGATTCTGTGAACAAACAGAAAATTGACAGGAATGAAGACAGTGTTGTAGACAACTGATGATGCTATGAACCAACAGAATTATGACAGGTATAGAGACTGTGTTGTGGACAGCTGATGATGCTATGAACCAACAGAATTATGACAGGTATAGAGACTGTGTTGTGGACAGCTGATGATGCTATGAACCAACAGAATTATGACAGGTATAGAGACTGTGTTGTGGACAGCTGATGATGCTATGAACCAACAGAATTATGACAGGTAGGAAGACAGTGTTGTGGACAGCTGATGGTGCTATGAGCCAAAAGAATTATGACAGGTATGAAGACTGTTTTAGACAGCAGATAATGGTATGAACCAACAGAATTATGACAGTTATGAAGACTGATTTTGACAGCTGATGATGCTGTGAGCCAACAGAATTATGACAGGTATGTAGACAGTGTTGTGGACAGCTAACAGTTCCATGAACCAACAGAATTGTGACAGGTATGTAGACAGTGTTGTGGACAGCTGACAGTCCTATAAACAAACAGAATTATGACAGGTATGTAGATAGTGTTGTGGACAGCTGATGATTCTATGTACCAACAGAATTATGACAGGTATGAAGTGATGGCCCAGTGGTCCTGCATCCATCTAGGCAGAGAATCTGAGTGCTTGGGATCAAATTCCACACTCAGCAATATAGTCTGCTCCTCCGCTACACCTTGAGTGGTAGTCTGGACGCTAGTCATCTGAATAAGATGATAAACTGAGGTCCTTTGTTTTGCATGCACTTAGTACACATAAAAAACCACATAAAAGATACACTTGCAGGCTGGAAAAAGGTGGTGCTGCACTGTGTGAGAGCAGCCAAACTTTCACATAAAGAAATCTGTAATGACAAAGAGTAACACAGTACAGTACAGTACAGTACAGTACAGTACAGTACAGTACAGTACAGTGCAGTACAATACAATACTGAATGAATACAAATGTTGTAGACAGCTGACGATGCAATAAACCAATAGAATGAAGACAGTGTTGTGGATTGCTGACTATGCTAAGTGCACTGTGCTTACTGGGTGTACAGAAAACCAACACCACAGGTCCAGTGACATATCCCTGCAGACAGGCTGTCACAGGTGAGAGAGAGAGAGAGAGAGAGAGAGTGTGTGATTTTGTGTCTGTAAGTGTGTGATGTGTGTCTCTGTGTGTGTGATGTGTGTCTGTCTTTGGTGTCATTTGTCTGCTTTAAGCACAATCACAGTGTCTTTCTTTTGGCCATTCCCCCTCCTTCCTTCCCTTTTTGTGTGTGTATGTGTGTGTACCCTGAGTGTCTTACCTCTAACTTCAATCATTCTTTTGAGTCTACATTGAATTACACTGAACATAACGTATATTTGCCTTTCGGGGCAGAGGCAGGTACTGTAATTGATTTTGTGTGTTTGTGTGGGGATGGAAGGGTGGTATTGGGGGTCTGGGGGTGGATGGGTGGTGGTGGTGGTGAGCCCATTCTGAGTTGAATGCATACTTAATGCCAAAGTTTTTACCATGGTTGAGATTTTCTTCCATTCAGTATCCACAAGCACCACGCCAGTTTGTTACATAATCTACATTACATTCTGATTGGTTGAGGCATGAAGATGATTAGATTCACTGTGATTTAGGCTGCGGCCATAGTAAACCCGGTTTTTTACCGCCGTCTTTTTTGCCGGCCCGGGTAAAAGAACCTGCCTGGTTTAATTGCTCTGTGGCGTCACCGATGACGGATGTGGGTGGCCATAGTGGAGCAGGCCCGGCCCGGCATTTTCAACCCGTCGTTTCGACTTTCGTGCAAAACGTCCGTTTGCCGGGTCGACGGAAAGGAAAAGGGAAAGGGGAAGAACTCCGTTCCTAATTTTTCAACGACTTATCTCCCTTGCAAACATGGACGAAGAGAAGTTGATCAGTGCTGTGAGGCTCAGAACATTTATTTACAGCAGGAGTGACAAAAGACATGCCGACAGAGATCTTGTGGCGGCTGCATGGGAGAACATTGCGAAAATGGGGAAAATGGTAAATTACTAAATTGCTGTGTTTTTTTTAAATTCACATGTCTCTCTCTCTCACACACACACACACACATACACACATACGCACGCACGCACGACACACACGCACGCACACACACACAAACACACACACACACACACACACATATGTGCGCGCAGATGTACACACTAGAACTGCTCGGCAGAAGTCAGTTGACTTTTCTCGAAGATCAGGTTTCCACTTTTCGTTTTCTTTCCAGACACACCTGTCTTGCTCAAGTGCTTTAGCGACAGACTTTCTTCCACTTTCAGAGGTGGTAGCTTTGTAGTGATAGAGAAAGGAGTTTTTGTCCTTGGTTTCTGGGATGTCTGCGGTGAGTGTCTGTGTGAAACCTGAGCATATAAATAATGCTGTCTTTATTAAAAAAAAAAAAAAAAAAAAAAAAAAAAAAGAGAGAAAAAAAGATTGGGTTATTTGGGGTTGGTGATGACAGCAGTGATGCTTTTGGGATAAGCATTTTGGGATAAGTTTTAAGGAGGGGAGAGGGGTTCAGTCTGAAGGAATGACAAAGGAGGGGAGAGCCTTTTATTTTCACATCTCTGTCCCCACCCAGACCAGTTTGACGGACAGAGTGGTCACTGATTGTCTGGGCTGCCATGGTTGAAGGTTTTTAGCTGTTGGGTCGACAGAGGAGTATTGATTGAAGGTCAACGTTGGGGGAGGTCTGGAGCCTAAGCAGGGTAGGAAGCTTTGGAGTTGTTATTTTCTTGGACAGGTCATTTATTCGGACCCTATGTTTTAGGAGCATACCAATGTGCCCATGACCAGATGTGCCTCATATTCTGCTTTGCTGGTCCTTTCAGCTGTTTTGTTGCTGTTGGTTTTTTTTTCTAGAAAGGTTTGGATATTTTTAGTCTTTTTGTGGATTTGATAACTGGACATTCTTTACATGCTGTATTCTTTGTTGTATACAGGACATGTGAGTTGTCTGCTGACATGTTTTTTGTTTTGAATGCACAATTCAATACATAATGTTGTGTATTGTTCATGGATATATAACTATGTTCATGTTACTTTTTTTTTATAATCCTCAAGTGAAACAGTGACATAATTCTCAATGCCAGAGGCATGTTCCAGGTTTATGTGCATGGATATGACTTTTTTTCTTTTTTTTTCTAAGTTTTTTGTTGTTGTTATAGGTTGTATAGGATAATTATATATTGTCTGTGTTTTCAGCTCTGATATGGACCTATTTGGTCAACTGGGCTATAAGCAGAGATGGGGGCATACCTCATCAGCTGTGCCTGCTCAGTGGCTTTCCTATCTGTCCGCCATTCATAGCCTTGTGTTTTGTGTGTGTGTGTGTGTGTGTGTGTGTGTGTGTGTGTGTGTGTGTCTCAGATAAGGATGTGTGCAGAATGTGTAACGCCTGCATCAGTGGTGCCGGCTTGTCCATGGACCAGACGATAAATGTCGTCACTGCAGGTAGGACTATGATGGGTTTGGTGATGATGGTGAGCAGTTTTGTAATTTTGTAGTTTGTGCAGCTGAAAAGAGATTGATATTTGAAGTTTTTCTGCCCTGATGTGACCCTTTGTGATCGGTTGGTCTGCTAGCAACAAAGATGAATCAAATAATACATGGTAAATAAATAGATGAATAAATCAATAAATGAACAAAATAAATCAATAAATGAACAAAATAAATAAATGAACAAAATAAATCAATAAATGAATAAATAAAATAGATAAAGAAACGAATGAATGACTAAAGGAAAGAATGAAATGTGTTTCAAGGCAACTTGTGCTTTTACAGATACAGGTGTTGGTTAGGTGCTTCAGTCAATCAGTGCATTGAAAGATTCAGGGTGCCAAAACACTTATGTGATGCTTGGATTTGAAAAAGCCACCCCCATATTATCTTTGTTTCGTTTTCTGTCTTGTCTGTCTGTCTATCTGTCTGTCTGTCTGTCTGTCTGTCTCTCTCCCCTATTCTCTTTCTCTGTCTCTCATCCCTCCCATTCCTCTCTTTTTCTTGATCTTTTTTTTTTATCCCATGATCAGCCAGAAGCCCGAATCAATCATTGTATGTATTGATGCACATAGTTGGATGATTAGTTAGAATATAGCAGTGTGCAAAGTTAGTTAACTGGTTAATCTATAGATCCAGTCCACAGACACCTTAACCACATTGCTACAGAAGTACACTAGAAAGGTATTATGAATAGTCATCTTTGTGCCAGAACTTTTGCAACAGATGTTGCTGAGAGTTCTTTTTTCTTTCTGTACCCTTTCTCTCTTTTAAGATACCTAAATCTGGCAGTTCCTCCTCCCCCCCCCCCCATCCCATAGCCTTGTGCTTTCAGTTATTCTCCCTCCTCCGTCACTTCCATACATACATCGAATTGTGGAAAAGCCCTCCTCCCCACCCCCCGACACACACAGTGCTGTGAATGTTGTATGTGAAAAAATATTGCATCAATCTGCAAATGATGTAGTAGTTTTTGAGTTCACCATGACAGTAAGTAACGGCTTGTTTGGGTGCCATTGGTTGACGTTTCAGGTTATAATTGTCGTGGTGTAAGGGAGGGTGAGGAAGCTGCCAAAAGAGAGCAGAAATCTGAAAAAGTCTGTCAGTTTGTGGAGAATGAATCCGAACGTCGGTATCGCGGCAATGAGGGACCCAAGTCCAGAGGGGAAGAGGAGCCGACTACCAACACTACCACCACCACCGACACCACCGTGAAGTCACCACAACTCCGGGATGATATCCGTGCCCGCAGTGTCAGCCCCACCCCTCAGCCCTCCTCTGCCCCTACGGTGGTGGACGTCAATGTCCATGTCCAGTCTACGTTCAACATGGAGGAAGCTGTGAGCGACGTGAAGCAGCACCTGATGAAGTACCTGAAGCAGGTGAGGCAGCTGCACCAGCAGTGGCTGGACCTGCAGACGTCGGAGATGGTGTGCGGCGTGGAGAAGCTGGTGGAGGTGGACAAGCTGTCGCAGATGGTGGCTCAACATCGCGGCTCGCAGCGCCAACCCTTCCCCTGCACCTGCAGCGGACAGGGCAGCGGGGACCAGAGGTCGGCCAGCACTCGCCGACAGGCGGCCCAGACACAGACGGCGGGCGGGGGTAGGGCAGGAGGGACGTCAGTGGGGGCAGTGGGGCAGTCCAGGCCAGAGCAAGCAGCGCCAGAGCAGGAAGGGGTGACCCGCATTGTGGCGTGGACAACTGGGTCAGGGGTGGCCAGGGAGGACTGCAGTGATGAAGGTAGGTTGGATATGGTGAGGTGTCGGTTTGTGTGTCCGTCGTTGCTTCTTCTCCTTCCTTTTTCTTTAATTTAACTTTGTTATATGAATTGGCGATTTCAAGTGGCCTACCAGCGTTGTTCTTGTGGTTTATTGTCTTGTGTAAAGACGGAAGCAGCTTTCATTTGGCTTAATATGTTGTATTGTACTGCGTTACTCTTTTGTCACTTAGATTTCTCAGCATGAAATTTGAGCTGCTGTCCCCAATGAAGGTGAACCACTACAATGAGAGCACCACCCTTTTTTTCCTGCCAGCAAGTGTATTTGTTTTCCTATCAAAGTGGATTTTTCTACAGAATTTATGTGCTCAAAGTGCATGCTGCACACAGGACCTCATGTGTATCATCTCATCTGAATGACTAGCATCCAGACCACCGTTAAGGTCTAGTGCACGGGGAGAAAATACTGAGTATGGTAACTGAACCAGCGCACTTGGATTCTCTGCTTCTAAAGGTGGACACATTGACTGTAAGCCAACACTCCAAATGTTCTGATCATGTTTGTTTTTGCAGTCCTGTTCAGTTTGAAACTTGCAGTGTCAAAGACTTAGTTAGACACAGTGTATTTGCATAAGATGGACGCCTTTTTTTTTCAAAACTTGCATCAGCAAGATGGAAAACTACAATTTTTTTCCCCCACCTCGATCTGTGTGAGCAGGTTGACCTGACTTTATGGTCTTACTCATGTACGTTCCTTGGGGAGCATCGCACCACAGCAGCACTCTTCCAGTAAACTGAGTTCAGACTTGTCCTCATCAGTTGGGCCCATGTCCATCCAGCTGCCTTCATCTCGTCCTCCACCAGCCTTCTTTGTCTGTCCTATGTTTTTTTTGTTGTTTTTTTTAGATTTGTGCGGGGTGTGGGCTAATCCCGCTCATTTCCTACTTTTGGTCTCCTTGGAGATGGGAATCTGCTTGGTTCTTTCCCACAAGATGGCGTTTTGATATTGTTCATGGCCACCAAATGACCATGATGTATCTCGGACAGGGCAGACTTTGAGTGAGAAAAGAAATATAGCTTGTCAGATTGGGAAAGACCTGAATTTTACTTCAGGTGTAAGGAGGTTGGGGCTGATGAAAAACAGATGGCAAATCATGCACAAAGAGAGAGAGAGAGAGAGAGAGAGAGAATGTGTGTGTGTGTATGCATATGCATGCGTATGTGTTTGTATGTATGTGCGTGTGTGTGTGTGCTCGCTTGCGTATTTTCTGCTTTCTTGCTTGTGTGAAGAAAGTTTGGTAAGGGCCCTGACGTATGTGTGAACCGTTTCGGTGCTGTCTGTTTTGTTTCAGATTTGCCCGTGTGCCGATCTCTGGCAATCCTCCGTGACTACTGACCTAAACTTCCGATCTCTTGTCTATCAAGACCACTTCTTCACGGTGGATTATTGCCATAAAATCAGAGCAATGTAGTAAATCACAGTCTGCAATCAGTTCAGCCAATGACCTGTGATGTGACATTAGTTTTGGCTGTTACCGCCACACGAAAAGGTGAAGGGAAAGATGAAGAGTTGGGGCAAAAAGTGGAATCAGAATGCTTTTTAAGGATTATTCAAGGAAATTGTGCCCGTTTCGTTTCTCCATAGATATCTCACTGGTTAAATCATACTGATGGCGGTCTGTTTCAGTGTGCAGTACCGCACACAAACAGAGCAGGTAGTGGCATGCGTTTATAAATTGTCTTTGTAGCTTTAAAATAGGGCATACACTTCACTTGGGTCGATAACAGCTTTCATAATAACAATAACTGCCGTAACAATAATAATTATGACTATAATCATAATAATATTAATAATAAAACTAGTAATGATGATATCAGTAATAAAAATAGAAATAATGCAACACTTGGTGAATCAGAATGTGTTTCTTATGTCATGAGCAGTAAATGGACATCTATTATTAAAAAAAACAACAACAAACAAAACAAAAACAACCATAAAACAAAAACACAAACAAACAACAAAAACAACAGCTGTGCTGCCACAGATCTAATGCAGCTGTGCAGTGGCCTGTTGACAGAGACATGAGCATCCACATGTTAGTCAACTGATGGTGCACATGGTAAAAAGAGAAGGAAAGGTGTGCATGTGGAAAGCCAGTTGAAAGGAAACGAGACACCCCCTTTAAGCTCACGATTTCTCGCAATCCCACGATTTCTCTCACTTCACTTTGAGAGAAATCGTGGGATTGCGAGAAATCGTGGTTGTTTCCCTTCCATGTTTTCTCTCACTTGCGAGAGATTGTGGGGGGCGCCCCCCACGATTTCTCACAATGTGTGAGAAATCATGGGAAGTCCCCCTTATTTTAATCAAAAAGGTTTTCTTTGTCAGCGGAGTTGGGTTCTTGTCTTTTCCCAATGCAAATCAAAGTGAGAGAAATAGTGGGATTGCGGGAAATCTTGGGCTTACACCCCCCGTCGGAGAAACTTGAAGTGACAACCGTCACAGTGGTAAGGCAGCGCCACGATACTGACACCTTTCGCCTTCTACTTATCTTTCCATGTACTATATTTTAACGTATTTACATTAGTGTTATTCTTAATTGATTTGTTTATTTATAATTATTTTCTAAAGACATGATCAACTCTTTGGGTTATGTCAAGATCAGGCATCTGCACCTCTTTTTTTTTTTTTTCTTTCCAGCAGATGTGGTGTAACGGATATGTAGATCTGCCCGCATGCACTGACACTTTCTTGAAATTGAAACTGATTCTGAAAACTGACATAGAGTCGACAGTGACACAGTGGCCCTGTTCTCACCTGCACACCACCACCGCTCGGTCATTGCGAAGAGCATTCACCACCTCCCCCCCTCCCCCCCGTCTCCTCGCCGTTATGGTGGACGTCTGCTTCCCTTCCTAGTTTCCCCCACCACTTCCCCCCCTCCGCCTCCAACGGACTCCTCCTCCCTTGCCAGACAAAGATATGTTTTTTTTTTTCCAGTGGTGGATACAGTTAATCAATACAACGTCATCCTCTTCGTTGAACCCGTCTGACATCAATTCCATCACTTTGCTGATGTCCGTGACTATCTCGTGATGGGTGCTGGGTAATCTGTTTCAACGTGTCATAACCCTCTGAACTCAGACATGTGTTGTACGATAATTAATTCAATGTATGTGGCCGGTCAACTTGCAGTTTGATCGCTCATATACAATGCATCATCGGGATGGGGATCGGGGAACTACAGGAGGCCTGCACGTTTGTCGATGTTGGAAATTGGAACAATCTCCAGTCCACCCTTCACTACTAGGGGCTGTAAAACCTAGATCTTCTAGGCTGATAGCAAGTTGCTCAAACGATTTTGCTATTGTGCCGATCTGACAATATGATGAATTGTTATCGACCCCCCCCCCCCCCCCCCCGCCCCTTACCCTCGCCCCGCCCTCCGCACACCCTCCCTCCCCCGTCCCTTCACCTTCTGTGAGGATGCCAGGGGTTCTTTAAAAAAAAAAATCAGTGCCAGAAAATTTTTCTGTTTTGGTACCTTTTTTCCCATTTCTTTTCGTCTGTCTTTCTTATTTTCTGCCTTGTGTACTTTTCCAGGATTTTTTCGTTTTCTGCGCATAACTTCATATTTTTATTGCGTGATTTTGACACCGTGAAGTTGCCCTTTAGTGATATTTGTTTGTCATGCCTGGTTTTATTCATGATTTTGTGTATTGTCATTTATATATGATATTTTTGTGTCCGAGTTCCTCAAGGCGAAAGACCAAAGAAATGGCACCGGAGGCATGATGTAGGTTTCTGTGCACGACTATCTTCCAGGTCTATCTTTTTAGGTTTTTTTTGGATTGATACTGACGGTGTTGTTAGCTCTCATAAAATAGCCGTGTATGGTCAACTGGACAATAAGCAACAATGATTTCATCATCATACTGTGATGAGAGTATTGGTCAACGAAATGTTTGTTCAGGGCACATTTTTGCAGACCAGCAAAACTCGACTACAGTGTTTAGTGTGGTTGACAGGATATGGATTACATTGAAGGGTGAAACATAGGATTTTTGGAGAATGAGAACAGTCGGTAGGTGGCAGAAGTAAGGCTTGATGGACTGGATACATGTGTGGCGAAGCTGACACAGCCGGGGAAAAAAAAAAGTTGGATCGCTTGGCCAGACTGGAATCATTCAAGGCAAGACTGCTTCAGTACTGAAGGTATGTGAAGATTTTGGTCGTTTGGTTATTTTGTCGTTTGAAACATGAAAGTGTGTGTGTGTGTGTGTGTGTGTGTGTGTGTGTGATTTACGTATTTTATATTTATCTTATTTAAGTTTGCGTGCAGTGTGAAACAGGGTGAAAGGTGGTGGGGTGGGAGGCGGGATTCTTTGTTTTAAAGAATGATGAGGAGGCCGTTTGATTTTGTACCTCATATAATAATATATTTCCAGAGACTTAGAGATGCCAATTTAATATTCAGTTCCGAAGAGATATTTAACATACACACAGAGACGGATGAACACACACACACACACACACACACACACACACACTGACATACGCACACACTCAAAGACTGGCACTCCCCCCCCCCCACACACACACACGAACAAGAAGAGCACTTGTACAGTGAGCGTTTATTGACAAACGTGAGACCATACCACAGATAGATATATTATTCCACTTTTGTTGACGACCACTGTGGCGGGACCGGAGCCTCCTGCAGCAGGGTGGGTGGGGGTGGGGGGTGGGGGGCAGGGGTTAGGAGGGAAGGGGGGTGGGGGTGGGGGGCAAGAAGGGAGTCCACTCTGTTGTGGCCGGGTGGAACACCACCACGGGGCGGAACCAGTCCCTCTGTCCCTGCAACCAGGGGCAGGGGCCAGGTGACGTCGGTTTTTTTTTTTTTTGTTTGTTTTTGTTTTTTGTTTCAGTGATGTCACTGCTGTCGCGCCAGGACACCTCGAAGAAAACACTACACTTTTGACGGCTGGCTCGTCACTGACCACAAACGTGCATATTAATTGATGATAACACAGGTAAGATAGAGAGATGTTGGTCCAGGTCCTGTACACATACGTGGGAGCTAACCACTGATGGAGGATGTGTTATGTGGAACATGTACAGTACCGCCCAATACCGTGGATGGGAACACTTTGTACTGGAAAGGTTTCAATTCCACTGCATGCTATGGATGAGGCGGGAGGGATGATGACCCCTTTCAAAGGTTTGAAAACAACTTCAGACAAACATTCGTTTTCAACATTTGACATGGCATGACGATTCTGACAGCTTTTAAACATTCAGTCTCCTGACAGTCACATTTCCACAAGGTGG
Organism: Babylonia areolata; assembly: GCF_041734735.1. Lineage (NCBI taxonomy): Eukaryota > Metazoa > Mollusca > Gastropoda > Neogastropoda > Buccinidae > Babylonia > Babylonia areolata. Next base: position 12,763,905 of record NC_134892.1, on the reverse strand, counting down.
ATGGATTCCCGCATAGTATTCCAACAATGCTTAAGACATCCCAGGTTGGATTCCCAAACATTCATTAACGCAAGACTTGAAAGCGTCCCAGATGGACACCCGGCAAAAAATTCGTTTAGTGTACAGGCCATCCGTACGTACATACATGTATACATACAGCAACAGCAAAAAATGTATGGCAACAAACAGAAGTGTTTACAAAAGTGAGAAAACATCATTGGTGGTGTCAAACGACGTTTTTTTCTGCTTAAGAATAGACCCACCGCTATCTACTCATCTACCTACATACCATCACCAAAGGACAAAATCAAACAATACCAGACACCTACACAAACGATACATTTTCTTCTGGATATACTTGGCTCATGGTGTTTATAGGTGAAGTTTTGTTGGGTAAACCTGGGAACCATTTTGCTATAGTGTGACCCTAGAAAGGACCGTCAGCCACGTAGCAGAATTTTCCCCTTAGTTCTCTCAAGTGCGCTTGTATAGATATCCATGCTGAAAACGTTACCAGCCGATTGTAGTGTTCGAATGAGCAAAGAATATAATTACAGCAACAACAAAATTAAAAAAAAAAAAAAGAAGAAAAGAAAAAAAAAAGTATCTTCATAATTATGACGTAAGTCTGAGGCGTATAATTATCATTATTGTTTTATTACAGTTCACATTAAAAGTGTCAGTGTAAGTACCGAAAAAAGCAAACTAATTCACAGCAGCGGAGTGCACAGACTGAACATGCATGGCAAAAGCACACACAAGCACAACACGGCTCTTGTACAGACAAGTCGACACGTTGTACAAGCAACACACACACACACACACACACACACACACACACACACACACACAAATAAAACCGCTAAGTTTTGCCAACCCACTGCTGTTTATCAATAAGCCTTTAAACGTATGTTACTTCGGATCCGCCCTGTCGATAAGCTTTTAACAGTATGTGACTGAAGAGTTTCCTGACTGAAGGGGAATCGATGGAGCGGCGAGGGAGCCCGACCAGCCCACAGTGGCACTATGTCAGGAGGAAGGGAAAGAGGGAGCGGGGTTGTTGGAGGACAGCAGTATCGGCTTTGGGGGCGTGGGGTTGGGGGTGGGCATAGCACTGTCAGGGACAGGAGTAACGATCCCTCCCAACCCCCCACCCCCATACCCTCCTCCTTCCCATTGTCAGGTGCCCCGCCTGTGTGGGAAACCCCCTGTGTGAAGTGACATGATGTCATGAGGTTGGCGAAGAGGGGGTGAGAGGCGGGCAGGACTCGATAAGGGTTTTGTCGCTTGACTGCCCACAGGTCATTGTTGATGGAGGTGGAGCGTGAAAGGGGTGTGTGTATGGGGGGGGGCAGAGGGGGTGGAGGGGTATGAACATGGCCACGCTTTCCTTTTGGAACCCACAGCTTGAGGGGGCAGCCAGTAAGGTTCTGGTTGACTCCGTGCAGTTTGTCAGACTGAAAAGGGAAGGGCCTATATGCACGCTGTCTCTCTCAGACGCATTGGTAGACGATTGATAAAATAGCATAGTTTGGACTTCCCACGGTGGGGTTAACTGTTAACACCGTTGCACTCGGAAAAGCAATCCGAACACACACTTTATTGATGTTTTATTGACTCGCTGAATGTTAGCACTCTAGGTGGTGATTTCTCGGACACATCCGCTTCAGGCAGTACGACTTCGCAGCTTAAAGTACACATGGTCACGCCCCAACAAGTCTCTATTCCGAAGATACATTTTCATTCTAGTCATTCAAATGTATCAGTTCATTTTAAGAAACACTGCTTTGCATACTTTATTTCTCAGGTATTATAGTACATCGTTTACATTCAAGCAACAGCAATTTTGTCTCGGTTCCATAAGTTGTAACAGATAGCTAGCTGCGTAAAAGCAAGTGAATATATTGAATTGCAGCAAAACTTCCTGTATGTTCACTGCATTAAAAAAAAATCACATCGTCTTATGTCAAGAACAGCATACATATATATTTAGAAAATAATACAGAGGTGTTAAGAACTCTGGACTCGGACATAGCTGGTAAAAAAAACCCCAAAAAACATGGTGGCAGATCTGCCCCTGGAGAGGACGTTTTGAAGAAAAAAAATCTCTTGAGGTTCGTATGTGTCTGGTATGCCTTTGCGCATTGTATTGTATTGTTTTTGTGCCACAACATATTTCTGTGTGGAATTCGGGTCGTTCTCCTCTGGGACAACGCGTTGCCACAGTGTGGCGCCACCCTTTTTGTTCAGCCTGCAAGTGTATTCGTTTAATTATCAACGTGGAATTTTCAACAGAATTTTGACAAGGGTCCTTTCACGTTTGTTTCGTGTATGCTGCACACTGGATCTAGGTTTGTCGTCTCATCTGAATGACTAGTACCCAGACCACCACTCAAAGTCTAGTGGAGGGGGGAAGAAGAAAAAAACAAACAAAAGTTTGTATATGATTGAACCCGCGGACTCTCACGCTTCCTGGTCAAGACGCTTAACCATGGGGCCACCACCACTCCATTCTATGAGACGTCAGATGGTTTGGATGTCGGGGTTCGCCAAGAAACGTTAAGGTACAATACTGAAATCCTGTGGTTATCAGAACCCAGCCTTCGATCTTCAGTTGGTCATGTGCTCGTGGAATTTGTGTGTGTGGCAGTTACAGCATTTTTTCTGCTGTAATTGCTGGTGAAGATGACCAGAAAGTAAGCTCTTTCCGCTGTTGAGATAGTAAATGGTTCATCAGTTTTCAATGTTAATTGTGTAATGGTGAGAGGATTTTTATTTTTGTGTAAGAATCGACTGATTCTTTTCATACTGAACTAATGTTCTGTGATTTTCGCAGGCATCTGCACAGAAATCGGAAGAATTCCATGTCCGTGCCACCTTCACTGGAAAAGAAGTCCATCGCCGTGTGTGACTTGGTCAGCCTACTTTATGGAATGGGGGGTGATTGGGGTTCTTTCTGCCTTCTTCACTGGAAGAGTCCATCACTGCGTGTGACCAGGGTTAGACTACTTCATAGAGGGGGGAGGATTTTTACTCTGCCTTCTCTACTGGAAGAGCCCATCACTGCCTGGCCAGGTCAGTCTACTTCATTGAGAGGAGGGGGGGGGGGGGGGATTTTCCCTCCGTCTGCCTTCTTCACTTGAAGAGTTCATCACTGTGTGTGACCGGTCAGGTTGGTCAAAAATTAATGGGGGTGATTTTCCCTCTGTCTTTTTCACTTGAAGAGTCCATTATTTTGCGTGATCAAGTCAGTCTAGTTTGGTGGGAGTTCTTTTTGCCCCCCCCTTTTTTTTTTTTTTTAAAATCAGAACAGTCCATGATAGTTATTGTCTATGACAAAGGTCGGTCTACATTATAGGGGGATTTTTCTCTCTGGTTTTTACATTTTATTTTTTATTGTTAATAAATTTTATCATAAATTACTGTAGTAATATTCCTTACAGACCGACCCGAGGATAGGTGACTTGTCAGCCACACAGCATGTCCGTCTACTCCCTAGTTCTCTTCTTTAAATCGTCAAATTCACAAACAGTAGATTGGTGGTAGTGGTACAAGAAGACACCCACCCCGACCCCCTCCCCTTCCCCTTACCACAGACACAGACAAAACTACCCCTGCACGTTTGATATGCACAGAATTTCTTGTCATTGCTACACACGTGTTAATTAAAGAATGACTTCTACACACCGTTACAACACCAACAAGCAATCTACAGGATGACTGGAAAAAATCGAGGTTGGCTAGACTTTGAAAAAAAAACCGAAAAGTTTCCTACTGACCCGTATTACTCCAAAACAGACTTGTGGGGGGTTTGTCCCCACCCAAGTGTCCATGATTGAAAATAAATACACCAAACTGCTACACACCGTTGTAAGGCCTAGGCCCCGCTTGGACAAGAACTGGTAGCTACTTGTGTCGTTTGCACCGAAAAAAAAAAAGAAAAAAAAAAAGACAGGACACCTTGACGGTGCGTTCACACAAATAAAAACTTAACTGTCATGATTTTGAGACAGAAGTTGAGCGTGCGTTATTAGCATGCCACTTACTAAGCAACCACCAGAATTTAAAGAGGAAAAAAAAAAAAAAAAGGCAAACTTAAGACTTAATGTTTGTTTACTGCCAGACTTTTTTTTTTTCAATGATCGTTTTTTTTTTCTTGACACTCGGCATGATACATGAATTGACATGCATTAAAGACAACACGAAGCAGCTATGTGAACAATAGCATATAATTTATAGAGCGCAGGAAGAACACAACTGCACGAGATGCACCAGCGTAACATTTATACAGAGATGTATGAAAGAGGGAAGCTATACTTTTAATTCAGCTCTTGACTATCTTTGATTTTCTTATATTTTTTTTAAAGGCTTGTTTACATAGTATGCCACTCTGAATGAGATTAGTGTGTGTGCTTGTGTGTGTGATCTTTATATGGAAAGGGTATATATAACGTAAAAAAAAGAATAAAAGAAATGTGTTTATTTTTAAAATAAGTAAAGACGATTGTTGGATTTTTACGAAAGACGTTCTCTGGAAAGTAAAGACGAAGACACACACACACACACACACACACACACACACAGAGTATAATTATAATCAATCAGTCTCTTGGAGGGTGCAGTGGCGCACCATATATCGCAATGTGTATATTTCCAGCGTCTCATACTTTTGATCTTATCAGTATCGGTATCAGTAGCTCAAGGAGGCGTCACTGCGTTCGGACAAATCCATATACGCTACACCACATCTGCCAAGCAGATGCCTGACCAGCAGCGTAACCCAACGCGCTTAGTCAGGCCTTGAAAAAAAAAAATCTTAATCAACAGCACAGTGGTGATAGAACGTTTTATTGTGGTTTTTTTTTTCTTGGGGGGGCTGGGGAGTGGGTAGGTGTTGCATGATATTCATAGCTGTTTCACATATTACTCAAATATTAGTTTTTAAAAAAAGTTCACATTTTATTATCATTATGTATGTGCCTTAAAACACACAGAGAAGAAAACGTGAGAGAAATCAGCTGGAATCGTGATCAGAGCATCCAGGATGACCTGCAACTCTGGACAGCACTAGGGTGGGGTGGAGAGGAAATACAGTTTTCACAGTCCCAATTCATTCATAAGCAGAAAGCAGATCAGGACCTGATGTCCATGAGAATTTAAATAAATAAATAAATAAATAAACGAACATGACAAAGGTAGCGGAGGAGAAATCCTTCTGACTCGTGCTGGTGTTTTTTTTTTTTTTTTCTCAGACAAAATAACATGATTTAAATTACTCTCAATGCACACACGATGAAGACAGTTATCAGAGAAAAAACAACAACGACAAAAAAAAAAAAAAAAAAAGTAAAATGAAGCGTTTTCGGAAACAACATAGAAAAGAAAAAGAACAAAACAAAAAACTCCACACGACGACCACATCGAGGACAAACCACCGCAAGCTAAGCACGGGTATAGCTCTTTATACACTGGTTTCATGCACCTATGTAGTTATTGTCCGTTTACGAACCGTACACCAGTCCGCAACCCCCCCCCCCCCCCCCTGCCCCACCCCGCTTCCCAGTGAAGAGATCGAGAGGCTCGTTTCGTTATGTACATGGATGCAGACTCACTGCGTGACTTTCCCCGTTTTGGAACACCCACCAGTTACCCCCGACCCATGCCCATCTCATGTTTACTACCCCAAGGAACATTGATTGCCTTAAAGAGTTGGGTTTGACTGTAAGACAGCAGGTTTGAACTTTTGCGACCGAATGTGGCACGGTGCTGCAGTGGGCCCTGCCCCCCCGCGCAGCACGCTACAGTGTGGCGTTAATTATAGCGACATCATATCAGCATCTGGACCGCTGTGTCACACACACTGTTTTGTTGACTCCGGTATCAGACATCACAGAGTCAACGCGGGCAGATTTTTTTCTCTCTCACAGGCATTTCATAAAGACGAGGAGTGAAAGAATTAATACACGAAAAAAACAAACAAAAACCAACCTTTCAGGTATCTCTAGTTTAGGCAAGGAAGAGGAGATGGTGGACACTCCCCTACCCTACATTTCCAAAAGAATCAAGAAGTCGTTGCTTTGGTGGGTGCGTAAGAACACACACACACACCACACACACAAACGTGTCAACGCACTTTGCACAGACGCACGCTGTTTTGCTGAACATAGCTTTACACGTTATAAAACGAAAACTACGGCTGTGCATTTCATATTACTACTCTGTGTTTACAGTTTCTGAAACGCATATATTTGTTGGACACATGGTGAAAATCAACCCAGATATTGTGTTCGAAGCGAGCGACATCATGGCACTGATCGCTGTAATGAAGGAAACGCTGGTAGACGAGAAACGTTCTGGGACTCTATAGTTTTATATATTTATTCTGTACATGGGGGCTGTCCTGTGATCGAGGCAAATAAAGCTGAAAATATTTCAAGTATTTGCATCAAAAGAAAAAAACACACACACCCTTATTTGGAATTGTTAAACAAAATCGCGCTACAAAAAAGAAACGAATGAGCTTCCAACAACATTGAGGTTTTGTTTTTGAACAAAAAGCATAATAAGCGAAAATGTATATATTTAAAAACAAAACCAAAAAACACCTTTCTCATTCAATAACAATATATTCAAATTAACTGAAAACGCCCATTGTAAATTTTTACCGATGCTTAGTCGAATCACTACGCTGTGTTTCAAACACGTGCACTGTTGCTTGCTGCTGAGATTTTTAAAAGAAAACTTGCCATGAATATTGTTATGCCATGCCCACCCATAAAACACCACGGGTGTATCGGATAAACGTTACGTCAGAACAGATAGTGCGTCCCCAAGATGAGCAATGCCCCCCTTACTTTCCCACCCAGCACATATAAAATAAAGCCCACGATGCTGTAAACAAGTCCATTCCAGCTGGATATACTATTTGCTAAATAGATAAAATGAACTAACGAATAGACCACCACCAAATACTACCAGAGTGAAAAACACCAACAGCACACACACGAAAAAAGAAGAAAAAAATGACATTGAGCGTAGCCGTCAGTGGGATTTCATAGTGTCCTGAGATGTTCCCTAAATTTGTTTTTGAAAGCCACGCTGAAAATGGTCGAGACTACTTCAAGACGTCATTCTTTTCTTTTACCCATATATAAACAAAGTACGGCGGGTTTTTTTTTTATAACCTTTTTTAATTTAATATTTTAAAAATTTGTATTAAGTATTGTTACTACGTTGTCCTGCGTTTCGTTATATGCTGGTAACCCGCCGTATTACGTTCATACGTGGCGAATTTTGGTAGCCTCCTGACCAAAAACAAACATTGCTTTTCGTTTGTGGCTCATCAACAGTCGCAGTTTCGTTATATTTCGTTATTCATACTCCACAGATTAAACTTGGGTCAGACGCGAATGAATCAAATGTCAGTGAGAACGTCTCGGGAGGTGAATGCAGACACAGAAAACAAGTGCAGCCCATGGCTACTTGGGAAGAAACTGTAACTTGTGAAGGATTTACCTTACACAGACTGTCTTGAGATAATTGGCTGACATACATTGTGTGAACAAGGGGCATGACTGGCTGACGAAATCCATACTGTAAACCAGAGACTCGCTGGGCTCATCAGATTCGCTTTGTGATAAACAGTTTGCACGCGAGTTTCACTTCATAATAAATCAGTGAAAAAAAGGGGACATGATAGGAATTCATCTGGTTATCTCGTAAACGAATAAAAAATGAACGTCTTTCAAACAGGGCGAGGACAAAAATCCGCGCAAGTCGGACACGCGAGATCCAATACAAAACCGGTGTGTAACCTGATTTTCAAGATATAGTTAATCCTGTATGGGGTTGCCCCAGTGTGTCATGAAGGTTGCATTGCTCAGGACATCGCGGCCCTATGGCACTAGTCACCTGTCTTTGAAAACATAAAGAACGCACACCACCATTCAAGGGAGCGGGATAGGGTATAACGTACATTAGGTCTCAAAGCCGCGTGCTTTTCGTGTTCTGTATTACGTTCTGCCATGTAGTCAACAGTCATCATTACCCCCTCGTCGCTGAGGTCAGGCCTCTGTTCTGTGTACGAGGCGAATGCTGTGATGATCATTGCTGTCCAGAATGGGTTAACTCCCTGCACCCCCAAGCCACTTCTCTTACCACCTTGCACAAAAAATCTCGTAATAGGAAATTATTTGTTACAAAAGACGAGGCACAGCAGCGGAATGCGACAATGACAAGAGCTGTGGCGAGAAATACATTGTGCATCTCTTTAAAAAGGCCTGGCCCTCTCGACAGCGCAAGCGTTCAGGTAGGATGTATCGGTCAATCATAAAAATGCTTCCTGTCACTGAAAGACTCGCAGACCGGATACCGAGGCTTCAGTAATTTGCAGTTGTACATTTGTGTTGGAAAAGTGCCCCCCTTACGCCCACCCCCCTCCACTTCCCACACTTCGTCTTCCGTCCATCAATTTTGCCAGTGTCTACATCAGCATGAATCCCTCCCCGCCCCGTCCCCCCAAACCCCTCACTCCACCACCAACCCATCTGTCAATCATGTCAACCAGTCGTGTCCACATCGGCAACAGTACCACCCCCTACTGTCGCCCAGTCTGAAATTCTGCCCGTTTTCGTCTTCCAGTGCGAGAGGTAGGGGGATGGGGGTAGGGATGGAGTCGGAAACGAACGCTACAGATCATGTAGAACTTTAACAGACTGCTCAGACAAGTTTACAATCAAATAAATACACAAATGAATGTCACTGTGGTTATCAATGGCGACACAAGCACGCCCCAGTCGTCTCACTCTGCTCCATGTAAGTAGTAGTTGTGAGCACAACGGCGCCACAGTCAAGAACGGTGGTGGCATCACAAAAGACAGCGTACGTTCAGTTGATCAGGTTTGCCGGTGCAGTCTGTTGTTCCTGTCACAGTCAGTACCTGAGATCTGAAGTTTATATTAGTTCAACAGCATGGTCAACAACAGAAACGACAACAACAACAAAGCCATGAATACGGTGGACAGGACTACATGCAGTAACCAGTGAACATGGCCGTCATACATAACATGAATTGCAACAGGTCTGTGGACAAAAGGGGAGAGGGAAAAGCTGGGGGTCCGAAAGGATGAGCCAGAACTAAAAACATCACGACCAAGGACGATTACCGTTATCATCACAGCTAGGACAAGCACCAGTCAAGATTCTCATGAACAGACAGTTGAAGTCCAGAAACGAAACGCGGGGCGATCTTGGCTCACTCTATCCATGTATACTATCAGCAATCTATCAACACAATTCATCGGTTTTGTCTCCTTGCAGATAGGGGACTGGTCGCGTGAGTCACAATCAAGTTTTCATGATGTCCACCAACGGGGTCTACACAAACGAATGTCCCCGGAATGGACACGGGTTTAACGTGATAATAATGGCAACATTGATGATTGATGACGATTGCAAACATAAACATGGTCATGGCAAGCTAACGTGTTTGCAACAAAAGGACAAAAGGCTGCTTCTCTTGTTGCATTTTCAACAACGTACTAGAGGAAGTCATCCACAAGGGGGAAAAAAATGCCGGCAGAGGCATTGGCAGAACTGATCATACAGCGTTTTGAATTGGGGCAAAAAAAGGTTCATGGTAGAGGATAGACATCATGAGCCACCACCGACTGTTCATTACTATGGCATGGCCAGAAATGACTTGTGTTCAAGACTGTTCAGCTCCCCCAGGACACTTGGAATACGGTTAAATCGAAGCTAATTCGTACACTGCCCGTTTGACATTGAATACTCTATTGAATATCAACATCATTGATCTCTCTCTCTCTCTCTCTCTCTCTCTTACGGACGGACACACACACACACACACACAGAGACTACGTATGTTTCTGTGAGTACGCTCAAGCAAGGGATTACCATTTCAATGGCAGTCTGATCAGAAATGTATTTCACACGTACAAAGAAAACAAACGAAACGCTTCTTTTGAAAACAAAGCTGGAAATACCGGTAACTGAACCCATTCTGTGATGACATGAAATTAACCCCCTTCTGAGCGCGGCCACTCCCATCATTGCCAAACAGTTCTTGTTCGCGAAGCAGTGCCGGACACTGGAACCGAGGTGCGTACAAACCAGAAGCTTAGACCCTGGGGCTTCACCCCACAGAATTCTCACAGCAAGACCGAGTTTTCTTTCCGCGTGATAAGCGCAACGACCTATATAACCAGTAACATTTCAACAGTTATTCTGGGATAGGGATTTTTCATGACGGTCATCATTATCATTGGAGCTCTCATTTGCCGACTTTGTCTGGTTTATGTCGCTGCTTATGAATAAGACATCGGAAGTTCCACTTATTAGGTAATAATAGAAAATAAACAACACGTATGGTCGTTTGGATTCGGTCAGGAAGCAGTAGAGTTGGGTGGTGATCCCAGAAAATGCAAAATTGATGTCTGTGAGCCTTTCTGTGAAATCAAGACGCATATACAATTAATTACGTGCGTTACGTTTTTTTGTTTTTCTTTCGTAACTAAATACATTTGCAGATTTCCGTCACGCAGTTTAATAATTATGCGCTTCATCGTGCATTATTACAGACCATCAATGATTTTATTCGGACAAGAAACCTGTATCGTTACCTTTCGTGCATTATTTTTCATCCATTACTGATTTTATTTGTGTTACGAGTTACCAAAGTCCGTACCCTTATGTACATTATTTCACATCATTCTGAATACCAACATCTAGAAGTCGACATTCAAATGAAAGCACGTCGTCGTCTTGTAAAGTATCATTGGCGAACTTCTGAACAACAACAACAAACTGTGTTTTGCCTGTCATGCACGATAACAGTATTTTGTTTCGGTCACTTTAAGAACAAATGAACGACGTGCAATGGGGAAAATGGATGGATCATTCCACAGCATCATGGAACATCAACATATTGCATTTTCAGCACATCGTCAAGTCATGTTAGTACGCAAAGCACTGTTCCACATCTTTGTGGAGATCATTTAGTATACACAGATATATCTCTTACACACACACACACACCCGCGCGCGCGCGCAATAATTGGTTGCTATCATACAATCGTGTATCAAACTGCGGGGAGTCCTGGAAATCTACATCAGAGCTCAAATAGTTCACAGACAAAAAATGGCAACCCGAATACACACACCAGGAATCAACACAGATTAATAAGGATTTTGTGTAAGAAATTCTCAACGCTGATGTTGTATGGCGATTTTTCTCCAAACAACACAACACGACGATAATTTCACCCACTTGTCTCTACACACACATGCAGCTATGCATTGGTTCATAATGATTATTGCCCATTCAGCTCCCTAGAACAGAACGTTGGTGATGTCTGGTCCGCTCACCAAACACACTAGGCTAATATAATTATAGTGGTGGCCGGAAAACCCTCCCTGCCACACTTGTTTCACAAAACAATACGTCATCGCGATTTTCACCGTTTCCACGCACAGTATACTTCACAAACGCATCGCTTAGTATCACAAACGTGTGTGTATAACTAACGTAGCCTTCACTATCACAATGTTGTCAACGTATCAACACAACAGGCAGACCAGTAGCCACCAGCCAGTCTCATGTAGTCAGCTCGATGGAGGTCTTGCGGGCGATTCGTGGGATTTGCAGCCCGCACCAAGGTTAATGGCTGTCTTGTCAACACTCTTTCTGTGGTTTCAGTTTCAAAATGAAATTCAGTCCCCGTGTAAAATGTGTAAGACCCCGAAAACATCGTAAACAAAAGTTCAGACTTCAGCGCAAGTGTAGTCCTTTGTAAAAATGTGGTAGAACTCCCCGTGGTTTTCATGTCGTCAACATTACGTGTACGCACCTTTGCCCAACGCTGTCGCATTTTCACAGCATACCGCTTTGTAGTCCATCACGTCCCCTCGCGAGGATCCTGGGTGTCAACAATATGTTTTGAAAACTATTGCACATGACATAATTTATCACACACTTTTCAGCACGTTCGAAGCCAACGAGTACCAAAAATCCACCAAAATTAGCCATTCTGTTTAAATACGCGCCATTCTTTGTACAGAAAAAATGTGCATGAGATCTTTTGGGGGAGGGTGGTGGGGGGAGGGTGGGGGGGATGTGTAAACTCGCTGTTGTGTTGATGTATCCCAGGACTTATTAAACATCTTTGCTAATGTTATCGATTTTGGTGAACACAACCAGCATCTGTAATGTACGTTGCATCTTTCATTGTAATATTTAATCATCATGTCGTACCGTCATACATAACATATATATAAATATATGTGATAACACACACGGTTATTGCTGTTGCTGATGATTTATTAAAGGCTCGCTTTCGTGTTGCCCCCAGTCACCCACTCCTTCCCTCCCTCCCTCCTTCCCCACCAGAGCTACCGGAGACCCTAGGCCAGCAGCCCTGGCAACAGCATCCTTGCCTCTCCCACATACCACTATGACCTCCCCCCCCCCCATATATATATATATATATATATATATATATACGGCACGTCCAGATCGTCCTCTGAGTTTGATAGCTCTCTATCAGTCTGGAGTGCGTTCGTTACCTTAGGCCAAACGCTTTCTTTCCCACGAATCTGGGACCGGGGCTACTTTTGAGTGATCTTCCCTCAAGTTACAGGGCTGTCATCTCTCAGTGTGAATTTACTTACTGCACTCGGGACTTACAATGGACAGGGTTGATCTCTTGGCGTGAAAATGGACACCATAACTATTAAGGCAATTCCCAGGCAGAATGAATTTGTGGCACTTGGTAACTACTGGGCAGAATGAATTTGTGGCACTTGGTAACTAGGGGGGGATGGGAGGGGGGGGGGGGGCAATCCTTCGTGGAGTGCTTCTTGCACAGAACCTACTCGAGTCAACCCCGCGTGGGATAAATCTGATCTAGTCTTTCTAGGCTGATGCAATTCTCGGTCACCCTGGGACTAGATCCCAGACAATTACTTAGGGCGATCTCTCCGGCAAGACTGAATTAACGGCGATAACTGGCCAACGTACACGATCTCCCCCCCGTGGACTAAATGAAAACAGCTGCTTTGGGCAATCTCTCCCGAGCCCAGTTCAGTAATTTATATATGTATGTAGACAACCTCCTCTATGACGAACTTGGAGAAGTGTTCTTGGAGTGGTCTAGAGAAGGGGAATTACTCATTGCGAACACTCCTGCTGAAGTCCTTCAGATTTCAACAACAGCAGCAAGAAATGGACTGTACCGCCCCCCAACGCCCCCCCCCCCCCCCCCCCCCCCGCTCCCCCTGCACCAGCACCCTTCCTCTCCCCATTAAAAAAGCGAACCTTACGGAAACAAAAGTTTCAACAAAACTAAATCAGAGGAGAAAAAACAACAACAACAAAAACAACAACAACAACAAAAAACGAAGGAATCTCGGATATATCGCTCAACAGGAAATGAAGAATATACTTGCCAAAACAGTAATGTACGATAAAGTTACGCGTAACTTTTGCTAATTTACTATGGTGCAGCTAATATCCCCTGAGTTCAAATATATACGTTTTTGTTGACATCTCCATTGTATTTCTGTTTGGTGGTTAGAGTGGGCACACACACACACACACACACACACACACACACACACACACACACACACGTATAAGCTCACGCACGGCGAGCACGCACACACGCGTCCCGTGTCAAGTTGAATATTGTCCTGATAACAAATTGTTAAGAGTCTGACAGAAAACAACAACAACAAACCAACAACAACAAACAAACAAACAACACCCCCACTAAACTTTTATATTGGTCCTGTCTGTGTACATTGTCCACAAAAGATACTAATGCTAGGTTGTCGTTCTGGTTGCACACAAGACACTATATAATGACCATGTTTCTGTGTTGCAGTGAGGGTTGTCGTTCTGCTCACTGATCTCAATAAAGTTCGTGGTCCTGCTGATGACGAGCATTGGCCACCTCCAAATACTAGGCTTCGAAAGAGTTTGTGCCCCGCTACCTGAATGTGATGTATACCTAGCGTTGAAATACACGGGAGCCAGTCACTCTAAGCAATGGTAATTAAACAACAAATCGTTATCATCAAGTAAGGAAAACTAAACGTTTAACATTGTTATTTCCGTAGTTCAAAGGCTCTGAGTATCCACGTGCCTCTGTAAATAACCCTAAGCTGCAGCCTTGTTTCCATGTGTACAACTTGTCATCTTTCAGCTCGTATACTTAGTCTCCAGAGGACTCGCATCTAACGGGAACGTTTTTGAACACTTCCCTCTCTCCCAGTCCAGTGCATTGACAACGCTCCTTGCGGCCCAGTCACCCATCACAGTTATCTCCTCCAACAATGTCACACACTCCACCAGACCCAGTCTGAAGTTCCAGCTAGCAAGTTTTCCGGGTAGAGCCCAGAAACACTGCTGTCCAACTGTCCAGTGCAGTGATTTCAGTCGTCCACAAACAACAGGAACAACACGTGAGCTAAAGCGCTCTCAACAGTGATGCTCATTGAAACAAGAAACGTACTTCACAGCTGTGCTTTGTTCAGTTCTGATTGTCAGACCCTGAAAAGTCCAAAATACAACGTTCCATTCATTCAGAAAATTCATTTTCCCCAACCATCCCGGGTATGTGTTTAGAATACACAAGGACGGTGCACCCTGTCCCGGAGAATCTGCCACTTTGAAACAGCTGTGTTTTGGACTCGGAGCACAGGAGCGTCTACATAGTCTGGAGGTGAAGGCAGGTAGGTAGGTAGGTGCAAGTTGCGGAGATGACACCTACCTACCCTGCTTGTTCTCACGTCACACGTTGCCATTGTGAACAACGACAGAAAGCTTTGTCAGGTCAGTCCACAGTGTATCGAGGGGTTAATATTAAAAAAAATGTGGCTGAGTGAGTTCTGATATTAATACGTGGCCTGCACATTTTAGTCGTATAATTCGCTGTATGTCAAGCGGTGCATTGTAAGAAAGATGCCTGACGTGTCCACAATTTCCACCCCTATACATTTCAACCATGGGGTATTTTCCAGAATGTCCACCAACACTACGGTTTTTAGATTTCTCCCTCCCCCTCCTCCCTCACTGTGCTCCCTGGAGACTCTCACAGTCAGATCCGAACCTGCCTCTCCTGGCAGCTGTGGCTCACTGTCCTACTTGGAGCAGACTTTGAGGTCCTCTTCTCCACCACACAGACTTCTCCATCGACGATCGCCAGCTTTGAGGAACTCAGTGAGGCTCAGGAACGAGTCATTGAAAAAACACAAACAAAAAAAAAACACAAAACAAAACAAAACAAAGAAACAAACAAACAAAAAAACATCACCCAATTAATAATCATTTTTGTCTATGGAAAACAGTTAAGTGATAGGGTGTTAGAACTGTAAAGGAATTGTACAGAACACATTGAAAACAACAACCCCCCAAAAAAACAACAACAACAACAACAAACAAACAAAAACAAAACAAAACAAAAAACAAAAACAAAACAAAACAAACAAACAAAAAAGCAAAACAAAAACAACAACAAAAAAACACACACACGAAGGGAACGTATGGAAGTTGGTCTGCTGAAACTGACGTGCAGTAGTCCTGGACACTGACAGAGAAGGCTGCTTTTGCAGTATCTTAAACACTATATGTCTTGACGCCTTTCCTGTGCAGTATTTTATTTATTTACTTCATTTTATTCATTTTTTGTGTGTTAAAAAAAAGAGAAAAAAGGGGGAATTTAAAATACGTATTTCATCTGTCTGTACGTACATGGTTATTTTGAAAACGGACATGTTCACACGCAATGTAGAAGCCAGGGTATTCACTTTGGCATCATCAGATCATGAAAGACCCGTCTTCTCATACCCCTGAGGGAGACAGTTCTTCGGGGATAATCAATGCCTCTAAAAACCAGGAGTGGGTAACGATGGAATAATATACTAAACCACTGATACTTATCACAAATCATGCTATCATACATAGACAAGTATATAAAAAAATCTGTGAACACGTTTAAACATAGGAAGTGTGACGTGCGCAATTTCTAGTGCAGTTGTTGTTTTGCGAAAAGAAAGATTAAAGCTTAAAGGAGAACAAAAAACAGAGCACTAAATTGTTAAAACATAAAGAACAAAAAGTACACCTTCATTCACCAAGGTCAGTAAAGTTAATACGACGTGTTCCTGTAAAATCATTAATGTATTTTTTCTACCTCTTGCTTTCTTCGTCGGTGTGGAGCAATAACTGCTTTTAGGGTTAGGACTGGGGTTCTACGTCAGGACAGGGTAACTTTGATATTCACAAGTAAACTAGACTTTCAGACCTGCGCAAGAGAAGTAATTATTTTTTCCTCTTGCCAAGCTTCCCCCCCCCCCCCCAAGATTGAAAGCAGCACATCGTAGCTAAGGACTATGCCTGATATTGGAAGTTTTTGTGACTGGCTGGCAGTTATTCTGTGCTTCTAATGAGAACTGCTGTCACATCAAAGCACAAAACGCTGGTGTCGAATTATTGCCCTTTAAAAAAAACTTAATGCCAGGCCTGGATCTGCTTCTGTTTCATAAATTAATTGGTAATGAAGAACACAAAATAATGATTTCATCAGCATGCAAAGGGATATTTGTATTACAATTATTTTCTCAACCTTTTACACGTTCTGAAGACATTCGCAAACCATACAGATCGACAGATCAAGTTTTGTTATCTATACAATCCTGCTTCATGCGCAGTAATACCATGCTGAACGCTGACCAGAAAAAAACCCCACACCTTAAGGACAGAGAATGGTGCCGATCTTCAATTAGGATCTTTGAAGTTGACCGAAGCGTTGTCCTCCGGATGAGATGTTTCAGTTTTAAGTCTTAAGTTTTCAATACGCGGTAGGTGGGTGACCTGTGTGTTAGGATGATAATGTGAGCCTGTGGTTGCCCGTGCTGAGTGTTGACTAGGCTGTGAGACGAAAGGGAAGCAGAACACGTTGATGGGTACAGTTCCTGTGGAAGGGAACAGTCATGTCAGCGCTGCCTCACTGTCAGTCTGGGGGGCTGGTTTCTTTTCCCAGAACAGTGGCTCGGCCACGTGCGAAAATTTCAAACGATTTATTCATCCACACACGTCTTGCGAAAATAATTATTGGTGAACAGTGATCATTATTCTATTTATTGTTGATCAAATATTGACAACATTGATCTTAATCAGCACCCACGGGTTTTTTTTAATTTTTTAATTTTTAATTTTTTTTATATCAATATTCACTTTCTTACAGTAGCTTACAAAAACCTACGTAATGACAGTGTTTTGCAGTCGTAACAACAGAAAACATCATTCCTCTGACTTGAAATGAGAGAATGTTGATCAGACAGCCAACAACTCCGAGTCTGATTGTGTCTTGGAGAGAAAGAAAAAAAAAGCCTCAATGCTGTCACTTTGAAGTCAAGACTAATTTCACGGGGATGGTTGATGGGGGGTGGGGAATTCCGGGGGTGGGGGGGCGGGACGGGGGTGGGGGTGGGGGATTGAGAGGCGGAGCTCTT
Organism: Babylonia areolata; assembly: GCF_041734735.1. NCBI lineage: Eukaryota > Metazoa > Mollusca > Gastropoda > Neogastropoda > Buccinidae > Babylonia > Babylonia areolata. Next base: position 12,746,373 of record NC_134892.1, on the reverse strand, counting down.
TGACAAGGAGATGCAGAAAGAGGAGGTGGGGGAGGATAGGTGGGTGGGTAGGGCAGAGGGTGGAGGTGGTTGTGGAGCTTAGTTTCCGACAAGCTGCTGTCCCTGTGGTTTTTCACGGAGGGCGCTGCGTGATCAGCGGGGCAACCATCCGTGAACTCCTTTGATGTGCAAACCAGCCAACCAGCCATCCAGCTTTACCCGTGGTGGTGACACGGGCACGTGAGACTGGGGGGAACAGCACGCCATCAGCCAGGCCAGCCCTTTTGACCAGGCTAACGTTCTCACGGTGGTTTTCACAGGGCCCGGTGAATGGTGCAGGCGGCTGTGACATCCTGTGTGTTAAGGGGGACATTACCCGCCACCACCACCACCTCCACCACCACCACCACGTCGCACAGCCTTCACAACCACACAGGCCTGGCACTGGACACCAAACGGAAAGCTGGTGTGTTTACTCGTTAGAGATTCTCTCTCTCTCTTTGTGGACAACACACCAGCTGGTGTGTTTACTCGTAAAGGATTCTCTCTCTCTCTGTGGACAACACGCCAGCTGGTGTGTTTACTCGTAAAGGATTCTCTCTCTCTCTGTGGACAACACACCAGCTGGTGTGTTTACTCGTAAAGGATTCTCTCTCTCTCTGTGGACAACACACCAGCTGGTGTGTTTACTCGTAAGGGATTCTCTCTCTCTCTGTGGACAACACACAAGCTGGTGTGTTTACTCGTAAAGGATTCTCTCTCTGTGGACAACACGCCAGCTGGTGTGTTTACTCGTAAAGGATTCTCTCTCTTTGTGGACAACACACCAGCTGATGTGTTTACTCGTAAAGGATTCTCTCTCTCTCTGTGGACAACACACCAGCTGGTGTGTTTACTCGTAAAGGATTCTCTCTCTCTCTGTGGACAACACACCAGCTGATGTGTTTACTCGTAAAGGATTCTCTCTCTCTCTGTGGACAACACACCAGCTGGTGTGTTTACTCGTAAAGGATTCTCTCTCTCTCTCTGTGGACAACACACCAGCTGGTGTGTTTACTCGTAAGGGATTCTCTCCCATTCTCTCTGTCTGGACACCACACGGTAGCTGGGTTGTTTACTCGTGACGGATTCACTCACTTTGTCTGTCTGTAGACGCCACAGCAGCTGGTATGTTTACACCAATGAGATTCTCTTCCATTCTGTTTCTGTGGACACCACAAAAGCTGGTGTGTTTACACGTCAGGAATTCTCTCTTCCCTGTTTTTTTTTTTTTTTCCGTCATGGGCAAAACAGCAGTGAGTTGGACTGTTCGTAGGACCAGGTATGGGCGTGACTTCCGCATAACTCCCTTGAAAATCTCTTGTTGTTTTGTTATTGTTGTTGATGGCTGCCTCTCAACTGTAACCTGGGTCTGGGGCTGAGGCCGACAGGGTAGTTATCCCCCCACCCCCTCCACAGTAGCACTGCTCTTTCCTTCTCAAGGTTCTTGATTTTTTCCATTCTCTAGGAGACAATGTCTCAGTGGATGGATGGTCCACTCCACGGGCCCTTTGTCTTGTCACACACAAGAGTGACGCTTGGAGAAACGCCTGAAGCAAGGAGTGTGGCGCTGACTTTTGTCATTACCAATCCATCATTTTTTTTTTCCTGGGGTGAAGAACACATCACTACACTGCTCGTTTTCACCACCTTCCCTCCTTCCACTGATCTCACGCGAGTCGTGGGACGCACACAGTATATACACCATCTCGATCACAACCCCCTTTTCTCCCAAATCCCACACATCTTTAACACTCAAGGAAATCGCGTCAGGAAACAACGTAGCAGGCTGTTGCCTTATTATCCTGTCTGCGTGCAGTTATCTTTATTCTGTCTGCACACAGGAGATCTGTCTGCACGCAGATGACCTGTCTGCGCGCAGTTAACTTTTTATCCTGTCTGCACGCAGCTAATCTCTCTGTACACAGTTCTCATTTATTCTCCTGTCTGAACGCAGTAGTTAGCCTTAATTCTTCTGCCCGCACGCAGTTATTCTTACTCCTCTTGTCTGCTCCCCGGCTTTCAGGAAAACAAAAATCTCCACGGCAGGTAGCTGTGACGTTTGTCTATCTGCATACACAGCCCGCGCGGAGTGCGGTCCTGGAAGAGTGTGGATGTCTGTGGCTGGTTGGGGGATAGGGGTGAGGATGGTGGTGTTTGGGGGTCTGGATGGGACCCCTGGGGTTGTTATGAGGCACACCACACCTCCTCCCATCCTCCCTACACACACCCCCACGCCCCCTCATACACACACACGTGCGTCTCTCTGGCTGGGTTAGAATGGTGGGAAGGAAGGAAACTCTCTCATCTGCGGTTGTTGGTGCAGGGGTCGGTGAGGATCTTCTTGAAGGCTTTGCGGAACTCTGGGTTGAAGATGGTGTAGATGACGGGGTTGAGGAAGGAGTTGATGTAGCCCAGCCAGACGGAGAAGGAGAAGAACATCTTGTCCAGGTTGCAGGCCGGGCTGTCTTTGATCTCGTAGCGGATGCAGATGGCGGTGATCATGTTGATGGTGAAGAAAGGCACCCAGCACAGCAGGAAGGCGCCTGCAATCATCGTCACCACCAGACGGCCAACAACAATTACCAACAGCATCCTCATCATTATCTGTGTGTGTGTGTGTGTGTGTGTGTGTGTGTGTGTGTGTGTGTGTGTGTGTGTGTGTGTGTGTGTGTGTGTGTGTGTGTGTGTGTGAAAATGAACGTTTTAATTCACTTTTTGCATACATATAAGAGTATAGATAAGAAAAATAAACCACACACACAAAGACACACACACTAAAAACAACAAAAACACTCACACATACACATCTCAAAACCAAAATTAAAAAAAAAGAAAGAAAAGAAAAACAAAACAAAAAAACGAACATCGGAAACTGTCCTTAAAAGACTTCTATTCATATCAAAGAGAACAATAAAAGAAACAGACAGATAAACACAGTGCTTGTCAATATGCAGTTATATAGTCAATGGCCATTGTCTGCAACCAAATCACTTTAGAAAAAAAACTTTTTCAGCAACAAATGACAAAACAAACTGAGCTGACGGGGCCGCATCGTTGTTATTGGTCTGTCTTCAACATCGTTATACTTTTACCCTGAACACATATTTTTCAAATGTAAGATACTGGTAAAATGGCGATACATACACGTCAGAAAAGGCCATACGAACTTAAACATGAGAACTTGCAAAGTGGACGCATGAGGCAAAGCATTCAATCTCATTGAATGATCACATTGACATCAAGATTACTTACATTGCGGATTTCAAAATTGTTTACAAAATATATATTTACCAACTACGTCTTAGTTTGAAATGAAAAATTTACCACTTAGATCTGAGTTTAAAATGATAATATAATCGGGGTGTACTCATATTCTAAAATCCCTGAAATGTGTGTAATCACAGCACGTGAAAAGAACTCATTTTAAATGGCGGGATTACACAGATGTATTGTTATACAATCTGTTTAAAGTCACGGACACTGAATAGTATATTTGTGTGTTAAGAGAGAATATCGGGGAATGAAAGCGCTTCATCATCAATGGAGACCATGTTTATGGCATGACGGTTAAAAGCATCTGTTGGTATGTCGCAATGTCCCAAGATCCCTTTCTGTTGGATATCTTGTTTTCTCGATTCATATAAGCTTATTAATGCCCTGGTTTGGAGTGGTAGACTGAATGTGCTAAGAGTCTGTGTGATAGCAGATGACAGGTGAAAACAATGTACGCAGTCTGTCGTGAGCAGCGACGGGTTTTTGAAATTTATTTCTTTTGAATATTTTTTATTCTGTTTATGAGAGCGCGTGTGAGCGTTTTAGAGTGGTAGACTAAATGTGCTAAGAGTCTGTGTTATCGCAGACGACAGGTGAAAACAATGTACGTAGTCTGTCGAGAGCAGCGACGGGTTTTTGAAATTTATTTCTTTTGAATATTTTTTATTCTGTTTATGAGAGCGCGTGTGAGCGTTTTAGAGTGGTAGACTGAATGTGCTAAGAGTCTGTGTGATCGCAGACGACAGGTGAAAACAATGTACGCAGTCTGTCGTGAACAGCGACGGGTTTTTGAAATTTATTTCTTTTGAATATTTTTTATTCTGTTTATGAGAGCGCGTGGGAGCGTTTTAGAGTGGTAGACTGAATGTGCTAAGAGTCTGTGTGATCGCAGACGACAGGTGAAAACAATGTACGTAGTCTGTCGTGAGCAGCGACGGGTTTTTGAAATTTATTTCTTTTGAATATTTTTTATTCTGTTTATGAGAGCGCGTGGGAGCGTTTTAGAGTGGTAGACTGAATGTGCTAAGAGTCTGTGTTATCGCAGACGACAGGTGAAAACAATGTACGTAGTCTGTCGAGAGCAGCGACGGGTTTTTGAAATTTATTTCTTTTGAATATTTTTTATTCTGTTTATGAGAGCGCGTGTGAGCGTTTTAGAGTGGTAGACTGAATGTGCTAAGAGTCTGTGTGATCGCAGACGACAGGTGAAAACAATGTACGCAGTCTGTCGTGAGCAGCGACGGGTTTTTGAAATTCATTTCTTTTGAATATTTTTTATTCTGTTTATGAGAGCGCGTGGGAGCGTTTTAGAGTGGTAGACTGAATGTGCTAAGAGTCTGTGTGATCGCAGACGACAGGTGAAAACAATGTACGTAGTCTGTCGTGAGCAGCGACGGGTTTTTGAAATTTATTTCTTTTGAATATTTTTTTAATTCTGTTTATGAGAGCGCGTGGGAGCGTAACCTAAAACCAAAAAAGAAAGAAAGACACAAAGAAGGGGAAAAAAAAAATCTGAAGTTGGAGAGACAAACACAGCGAGACATCGACGTGTTCCGGCGGTGACGTTGGGGCTGACAAGTTTATTTACAGCCGCATGTCGATCAACAAGAACAGAAAATGTTCCATAACAGGAACTGAAGGCTTCCTCCATCGTGTCGTGGACGCTGCTTGCTGCCAAAGACACCAGATCGTCTGCAGTGCGTCTGTCTAATGACGTCAACTGAACACGTCCAGTGGGAAAAATAACAGCCAACTTAAAACAGCAGCATCACAAAAAACAACAACAACCACCGGATGTCAGTCTGTAAATGTTTATGCATTCTTTTGTTACAGGCGATGTTTTTGCTGACCAAAGTACGTCTCTCTCTCTCTCTCTCTCTCTCTCTCTCTCTCTCTCTCTCTCTCTCTCTCTCTATATATATATATATATATCTGACAGCATGCAGAAAACCCACGAATATCGACATTTCAAAACTTTCTTTTTTCGTGACAGGACAGAAATGAGCGCATTGACATATGCACGTTGCGTTAACTTATGTGTGGGCAAAACCCCGTCAGTACGGTCCTTTGTGACTGAAACAAGAAAACCGATCAGTCAGCTTACGCCAGTAAACCGACCAATCTATCTGTGTACATACATATCTGCTTATATACCTATCTACCTGCCTACCTACCTGTCTTTATATCTATACATCCATAGTTCAGTTACCGTTTCTATCTTTTTAATCTGTCAATCCATCCATCCATTTGCCTTCCAAACTTCTTACCTACCTAGCGACCAACTTATCTATCTATCTGTCTATCTATCTGCCTCCAATCTGCATAACAACCTACATAACTTCTCACCCATATATCTAGTCAGCGAGCTGTACATTGTCCACTCTGAGTAGTTAAATGCCACATCAGAAATGCTGGACAGCGCATTGACAGCATAATTATATTTAAATTGTCTGTGATATATGTGTGTGAATGGCCGGAATAAAAGTGCTTTGACTTGTCTCTGCAAGCATTATTCTGCTGCTGCTGCTGCTGCTGCTCCTACTACTTCTGATAACGACACAACAATCATGATTATAATTATGATTATTATAACGCGTAGCCAGTTGAACTGCGTGGACGTGGAACATGATACCCAACACCTACACCAAACACTACCACCACTGACCATAGATGAGGACAGATTGGATCGTAACAGCGTGAACTGAAAGATCATTGAACGGAACTTGTTCGGTGTTGTGCGCGCCATTTTTTTAAATGATTCCGATTGATCAGGACATATATTGATTATGTTGTCAGATTAACTTGAGTTAGGAGTGAAAGGATATGATCAAAGGAGACACAACTGAGGATCAATACCACATGAGTGACCAAGAAGTTATGATAATTATACTTGAGAAATCTACGTATCTTTGTCTGCCGAGTTTGTAAACATATTTATTTAGCGTAGCTTGAACTGCCGAGTCTGTAAACATATTTCTTTAGCGTAGCTCGATTTTCTGGAGAGAAAAAAACACCCCAAACAAACCAAACGAATCATCGCCTCACACGAATAGAAATTACCCAACTAATGCGAAGACACAGCGTTCCATTTCATGAAGACCCACTGAGCATACATTGCCCAGCCTACCCTGTTGTGTTTGAATGAACTTGACAAGCAAGTGGAGACGGACAGATACACTTGAGATACACTTGAAACAAACCATACCTTTAATAATCGTACCAGCAGCAAAAAAACAAACAAACAAACAAAAACAAACAAACAACAACAAAAAACAACAACAAAAAACAACAACAAAAAAACAAAAAAGCAGTGTGATCCGTTGTGTGTGTATGCTGTGAGACTGTGTGGGTCCACTTTCACGGGGTTCCGTCAAGACTCTTCGCTGATGAACATAACTTCAAGAAGATGGCATCGCTTTGGGTGCGATTCTGTTTCATCGGCTGCAATCGCTTTTTAAATTTTTTTAAAATTTATTTATTTATTTATTTTTACAGAACACCTACTCGCCTCCTCTAGTCCTCTGTGCAGCCAAACTTACAGCACCCCTTGTGGCCCCGCCAAAGCGGTTCACCAATGAGCTGAACAATGCTCTCTTCCTCTCTCACTAGCAGTCTTCCCTGAAGGGGGTGGGGCGTAAATAATTTCATCATGGCCCATATGCTACTCTGAATATGAGTGCCACAGAATTGTTTTGCATGGGCATAAGCCGACGATCGCATTCGTGTAGTGGATACGTGCTTGCCTAGAATGCCATTAAAAAAGAAAGAAAGAAAGAAAAAAAAGTATGGTGTGACAGCATGGGCCACCACAGCCAAATCCAACTTCGATCAGGTCATCGATGACCACGACCCCAAAGAGATCCCTCGGTGTCGGGTTGTCCCTACATGGGTAGAGGAAATAGTCACGTTCAGTCAAGCATCCCTGGTGTTGGCCCCAGAGACTCTCAGAGTGGCCCTGAGAAAATGTCCCGTACCCTTCAGCACCCCCAAAACCACTACCGAAAAGAGTCCTGGACTCATGTTTATACTGACGGCTCTGACGATGAAGCTGTACGAAATGGTGGGGCAGGAGCCAACATGTTCCCAGGAGGCAGAGAACGTATTTTTCTTGACTGATGCCCCTGTCCGTCCTCCAGGCCATACAGTACAACAACAACACTGACCTAAACGACCTGTTCTTGACTCTTTCCTCCCTCTGCAGGAGCCACGCTGCCTTCATACAATGGATTCCATCTCACTGCATTGTGCTAGGCAATGAGACTGGAGCAGGTAGATAGGTTCACCAGCTGCTCAGAAGTAAAGACTATCATCAAGGCCAAGCACGTTGTTTTAGACATGTATCAGAAGATGGTTATACCAGTTCTGTTATATGGATGTGAAATATGGGGAGATGAGAATCTTAATGTGTTAGAAAAGCTGCAAATGAAGTTTCCGAAAACACTTTTTCATCTACACCGAAACACAATGTCAAATATGCTACTCGGAGAAACAGGTATATTTCCCATTTCAGTTCTTGTAAAGTGTACAATGGTGCGTTTTTGGTCAGGATTAATTCACGATGCAACTGATAAAATATTATGTAAAGCATATAAATATCACGCAAAGTCTAAAATATATGTACATTCAGTCATGGAGAAAATCGCTCGAAGACAGTACAAAACATCTGTTCTATAGGAGCATCAAACCCAACTTTTGTCAAGAAAAATATATCTCACTACTTCCAGATACTTATATTCCTTCTTTGATAAAGCTTCGTTGCAGTAACCATAAACTGCAGATCGAAATAGGAAGAAGAGAAAGTGAAAACAAAGAAAACAGAATTTGCAAGGAATGTAATATGGATACTGTTGGGAAGAATTTCATTTTGTTTTAGATTGTCCCCAAAATACTGCAATTCGAAATAAATTGATACCACATAAATATAAATCACATATGTCAATGTTCGGTTTATGCAATTTACTCAGTGCTGGGATGAAAACACAACTTAATCTAAGTAAATTCATAAAACTTGGAGAGAGTGTGTAACTTTTGTTACATGTAAAAAATACTTTCAGTATGTTTAAGTTTGATTTGTTTTGTTGCAAATCATTATCATTAGCGCATGTGTGTGTGTGTGTGTGCGTGCGTAGGTGTGCGTTTTTGCGAGACATCGTTGGACCCCAAAAGGGGCAAAAGGATGAAATTTCTTTGAATCTTTGAAGTGGATGCAACAGCTTCCACACCAAATAGGACAGACCCCCACTACCTGCTGTCAAGGCGGGAGCAAGTGTCGGTGTTCGAATTAAGGACAGGCCACAACCGCCGAAACCACCATTTATACACTAAATTCCGCATTGGTCACTCAGCACGGTGCCCCTGTGGGACTGGCAGCCAGACAACAGAACATCTGCTGCAGTCCTGCCCCCTACCCGGAAGCTCTACGACTGTAAGAGGACCTGCAGCGTACAACTGCCTTTATTGCGGAGACTGGGGTGTTCATTCTACGAACGAGAATAAGAAGAAAATAACTTTGGGTAGGCTATGCGGAAGGAGAGGATTAGGCCCCGCCTTAGGATGCCGAGCCTAAGACACGGTCGGCCTGATGAATTCACTGCCCCTTGTGGCCGTAAAATGCTATGAAACATTTAACCTTGACTTTACCTGATGCCGAGCCCTAGACGCAGTGGATATGATGAACTAACTGCCCCTTAGGACCGTATAAGGCTTACGGGTAATTTAACCTCAGCTTCATCCGCTTAAGGGAAGAGGGGCGGGGGGAGGGAGGGGGGGAGGGGGGGGGAGTTGAGGCACAAGGAATTCAGCCACAGGAGGACTCCCTCACACACTCACTCACACACTCACCTAACACAATGGCCAACGTCTTGGTGGCCTTTTTCTCCCTCCGCGACGACGACTTCTCCTTGCGCTTGCGGCTGGTCCTCATGTGGAAGTTGAACTTTGTCACGCCCTTCTTCTGGCGGGACGACGCCCCTGCCCCTGCCGCCGAAGCCGACGCCGAGCAATTGTTCTTGTTCTTTCCCCCGGCTTTTCCCTTCCGGCCGCTGCCCCCGGGCGAGGTGAAAGGGGTCTCCGCCTCGTGAGACCCGCCCTCGTGCGAGTCCCCGGAGCCGGCGGAGCCCGTGGTGGTGGCCTTGCCGCCGCTGCCTTCCCGCTGCTCGGCGGCGGCCGCTCCCGGGTTGGCGATCAGCTCCGCCCCGAGGTCCCCGTCCTCCTCGTGCAGTGGCGGCGGCGGCGGGTGGCACGCCAGCAGCTGCGTGGCGTGGTCCGGCGTTGGCGGCGTGTGCTCGTTGCTGTCGCCGTCCTCCTCCTCCTCGTCGTCGTCTTCGTCTTCGTCGTTGTGCGAGTCGGAGCCGGACGGGGCGTAGTGGTGGCGGCGGTGGCGGTGATGGTGGGTGTGGTGGGTGGTGGTGGTGGTGGTGTTGTAGGACGTGACGCGGCCGTTGTCCATGGTGCTGGCCAGGCCCGTCGTCACCGTGGGCTCCAGGGCAGGGGGAGGAGGAGGGAGAGGAGGGGAGGGAGGGGGGTGGTGGGCCTGGGCCTGGGCCGCTGCCCCCGCCCCCGCCCCAACCACCGACGCCGACACGGCGGTCATGTTCACCACCGCCCCGTTCCCTCCACCCCCACCACCTCCTCCTCCTGCACCACCACCTCCTCCACCACCACCTCCCACAGCGCCTCCCACGGCGGCGGTGGCGCCTGTGTTCTCTATGACACTCTGCAGGGCGCGAGAGTTCACGGCCTTCTTGGCCGCCTGCGCCTTGTGAGCCCGCTGGCGGATGACCCGATAGATCTTCCAGTAGAGGAAGATCATGATGAGCGACGGGATGTAGAAGGAGCCCATGGAGGAGTAGATGATGAAGTCGGCGTTGTAGAAGGCGCAGTCGCCCTTGATGCGGTCCGGCGAGTAGTTGACGCCAATGGAGATGGGCATGGCTATGGCCACGGAGATGACCCAGGTGATAGCAATCATGATGTACACCCGCTTGGAGTTCTTGTGCTTGGCGTACTTGATGGGCTGGGTCACCGCGATGAACCTGGTGAGGTGGGTTGGGGGGTGGGATAGGGGCGACAAGGAGAAAACAGTGTAACGGGTACGCATACGTTCGACCCTGATCATCAGAACAGCAGAGGAGGTAACATATTATATTCGCACACACACACACACACACACACACACACACACACACACACACATTTTAAAAAAGTTGAAAAAAAAAACCCACTGTGAAAACAAAAACAAAATAAAGACAACAATAATAAAAACCAACAGAAGACATTATTATTATTATTATTATTATTATTTTTTTTTTACCATCACGAAGAAAACATGTCATCAAACTGTTAAAAGTTAAAGAACAGATCAATCTGCTTTTTAGGACAACCTTCTAGAAGAACGAATTTCGAGAATGCAATCAGTGATATAAGACTATCGTCACTGGAACCGACCAATATCAGAAACCACTGTCTCTCCTAAAGACTTTTTCACTGACACATAAGACGCAAGACCGAAACACAAAGATTTATCTAACAAGTTTCAGTTTCAGTTTCAGTAGCTCAAGGAGGCGTCACTGCGCTCGGACAAACCATACACGCTACACCACATCTGCCAAGCAGATGCCCGACCAGCAGCGTAACCCAACGCGCTTAGTCAGGCCTTGAGAAGGTCCCCTACAGACAGGTCCCCTACAGACAGGTCCTCTACAGACAGGTCCCCTACAGACAGGCCTCCCACAGACAGGTGACATTGGTTATAATCTTCTAAATTAATGGTGGTATTCTCGTTATCTTTGAACAGAAACCATCGGCACGACCTGTCTCTGCGTCTGTTGGGAAAATGTCTATGGGACCTGTCCGCAGTGCCTGACTTTAGGGGACTTGTCAAGGACCCGCCTGTGGGAGGTCTGTTTATAGGGAGCCAGCCTGTCTGTAGGACCTGTCTGTGGGGGAGCTATCTGTAGGACCTGTCTGTAAGGGGCCTGTCTGTAAAGTGCCTGTCCGTAGTATGGGACCTGTCAGTGAGGGATCTGTCTGTAGGGGACCTGTCTGTACGACCTGTCTCTAGGGGACGTTGCATGTCTGAAGGAGAAATCTGTAATAGAACTAACATGTCTGACGGAACGGTTTGTGGAGGAACTGTCTATAAGGGACCTGTACATGTGAACTGTCTTTGGGACGTGTGTATGGACCTGTCTGTAGGGGACCTGTCTGTAGGAGACTTTTGTTTCGGGGACCTGTCTGTATGGGACCTATCTGTAGGAGACCTCTCTGTAGAGGACCTGTCTGTAGAGGACCTGTTTGTAAAGGACCTACCTATCTGTAGGGGACTTATCTGTAGGGGACCTGTCTGTAGAGGACCTATCTGTAGAGGACCTGTCTGTAGGAGACCTGTCCGTAGGGGACCTATCTGGAGAGGACCTGTCTGTAGAGGACCTGTCTGTAGGGGACTGTCTGTGGAGGACCTGTCTGTAGAGGATTTTCTGTAGAGGACCTGTCTGTAGGAGACCTGTCTGTAGAGGACCTGTCTGAAGAGGACCTGTCTGTAGAGGACCTGTCTGTAGGAGACCTGTCTGTAGGGGACCTGTCTGCAAAGGACCTGTCTGTAGAGGACCTGTCTGTAGACGACCTTCTGAAGAGGACCTGTCTGTAGGAGACCTGTCTGTAGGGGACCTGTCTGAGGAGGACCTGTCTGTAGAGAACCTGTCTGTAGAGAGGACCTGTCTGAAGAGGACCTGTCTGTAGAGGACCTGTCTGTAGGAGACCTTTCTGTGGGACCTGTCTGAAGAGGACCTGTCTGTAGGGGACCTTTCTGAAGAGGACCTGTCTGTAGGAGGCCTGTCTGTAGGGGACCTTTCTGAAGAGGACCTGTCTGTAGGAGACCTTTCTGTGGGACCTGTCTGTAGGAGACCTGTCTGTAGGAGACCTTTCTGTGGGACCTGTCTGTAGAGGACCTGTCTGTAGGAGACCTGTCTGTAGGGACCTTTCTGTGGGACCTGTCTGTAGAGGACCTGTCTGTAGGGGACCTTTCTGTGGGATCTGTCTGTAGAGGACCTGTCTGTAGGGGACCTGTCTGTAGAGGACCTGTCTGTTGGGGACCTGTCTGTAGATGACCTGTCTGTAGAGGACCATCTGTAGAGGACCTGTCTGTAGAGAACCTTTCTGTAGAGGACCTTTCTGTAGGGGGCCTGTCTGTAGGGGACCTGTCTGTAGAGGACCTGTCTGTAGGGGACCTTTCTGTCGAGGACCTGTCTGTAGGGACCTGTCTGGAGAGGACCTTCGTTAGGGGACCTGTCTGTAGGGGACCCAGCTGTAGAGGACCTACCAATCTGTAGGGGACCTGTCTGTAGAGGACCTGTCTGTAGAGGACCTGTCTGTAGGGGGCCTGTCTGTAGGGGACCTGTCTGTAGAGGACCTTTGTTCAGGGGACCTATCTGTAGAGAACCTTTCTGTAGAGGACCTGTCTAGGACCTCTGACTTGGACCTGTCTGTCGAGGACTTGTCAGTAGGACCTGTCTATAGGGGACCTGTCTGTAGGGGACCTGTCTGTAGGGGACCCAGCTGTAGAGGACCTACCAATCTGTAGGGGACCTGTCTGTAGAGGACCTGTCTGTAGAGGACCTGTCTGTAGGGGGCCTGTCTGTAGGGGACCTGTCTGTAGAGGACCTTTGTTCAGGGGACCTATCTGTAGAGGACCTGTCTAGGACCTCTGAGTTGGACCTGTCTGTCGAGGACCTGTCAGTAGGACCTGTCTATAGGGGACCTGTCTGTAGGGGACCTGCCTGTAGTTGACCTGTCTGTAAGGGACCTTTCTGTATAGAATCTGTCTGTAGGAGACCTGTCTGTAGGGGACCTTTGTTCAGGGGACCTATCTGTAGAGAACCTTTCTGTAGAGGACCTGTCTGTAGAGGACCTGTCTGTAGGGGACCTGTCTGTAGAGGACCTTTGTTCAGGGGACCTATCTGTAGAGGACCTGTCTAGGACCTCTGAGTTGGACCTGTCTGTCGAGGACCTGTCAGTAGGACCTGTCTGTAGGGGACCTGTCTGTAGGGGACTTGTCTGTAGAGGACCTGTCTGTAGAGGACCTGTCTGTAAAGGACCTGTCTGTAGAGGACCTGTCTGTCGAGGACCTGTCTATAGGGGACCTGTCTGTAGGAGACCTGTCTGTAGAGGACCTGTCTATAGGGGACCTGTCTGTAGGGGACCTGCGTGTAGATGACCTATCTGTAGGGGACCTTTCTGTAGAGGACCTGTCTGTAGGAGACCTGTCTGTAGGGGACCTTTGTTCAGGGGACCTATCTGTAGAGAACCTTTCTGTAGAGGACCTATCTGTAGAGGACCTGTCTGTAGGACTTCTGAGTAGGACCTGTCTGTCGAGGACCTGTCAGTAGGACCTGTCTGTCGAGGACCTGCCTGTAGGACCTGCCTGTAGATGACCTATCTGTAGGGGACCTTTCTGTAGGAGACCTATCTGTAGGGGACCTTTGTCCAGGGGACCTATCTGTAGAGGACCTGTCTGTAGGGGACCTGTCTGTAGAGGACCTGTCTGTAGAGGACCTATCTGTAGAGGACCTTTCTGAAGAGGACCTGTCTGTAGAGGACCTACCTATCTGTAGGGGACCTATCTGTAGGGGACCTGTCTGTAGGGGACCTGCCTGTAGGGGACCTTTGTTCAGGAGACCTATCTGTAGAGAACCTTTCTGTAGAGTACCTATCTGTAGAGGACCTGTCTAGGCCCTCTGAGTTGGACCTGTCTGTCGAGGACCTGTCAGTAGGACCTGTCTGTCGAGGACCTGTCTGTAGGGGACCTTTCTGTAAAGGATCTGTCTGTAGGAGACCTGTCTATAGGGGACCTGTCTGTAGGGGACCTGCCTGTAGTTGACCTGTCTGTAAGGGACCTTTCTGTATAGAATCTGTCTGTAGGAGACCTGTCTGTAGGGGACCTTTGTTCAGGAGACCTATCTGTAGAGAACCTTTCTGTAGAGGACCTGTCTAGGACCTCTGAGTTGGACCTATCTGTAGAGGACCTGTCTGAAGAGGACCTGTCTGTAGAGGACCTACCTATCTGTAGGGGACCTGTCTGTAGGGGACCTGCCTGTAGGGGACCTTTGTTCAGGAGACCTATCTGTAGAGAACCTTTCTGTAGAGTACCTATCTGTAGAGGACCTGTCTAGGACCTCTGAGTTGGACCTGTCTGTCGAGGACCTGTCAGTAGGACCTGTCTGTAGGGGACCTGTCTGTAGGGGACTTGTCTGTAGAGGACCTGTCTGTAGAGGACCTGTCTGTCGAGGACCTGTCTATAGGGGACCTGTCTGTAGGGGACTTGTCTGTAGAGGACCTGTCTGTAGGGTACCTGTCTGTAAAGGACCTGTCTGTAGGAGACCTGTCTGTAGGGGACCTTTGTTCAGGGGACCTATTTGTAGAGAACCTTTCTGTAGAGGACCTATCTGTAGAGGACCTGTCTGTAGGACTTCTGAGTAGGACCTGTCTGTCGAGGACCTGTCAGTAGGACCTGTCTGTCGAGGACCTGCCTGTAGGACCTGCCTGTAGATGACCTATCTGTAGGGGACCTTTCTGTAGGAGACCTATCTGGAGGGGACCTTTGTCCAGGGGACCTATCTGTAGAGGACCTGTCTGTCGAGGACCTGTCTGTAGGGGACCTTTCTGTAGAGGATCTGTCTGTAGGAGACCTGTCTATAGGAGACCTGTCTGTAGGGGACCTGCCTGTAGTTGACCTGTCTGTAGGGGACCTTTCTGTAGAGGACCTGTCTGTAGGAGACCTGTCTGTAGGGGACCTTTGTTCAGGGGACCTATTTGTAGAGAACCTTTCTGTAGAGGACCTATCTGTTGAGGACCTGTCTGTAGGACTTCTGAGCAGGACCTGTCTGTCGAGGACCTGCCTGTAGGACCTGCCTGTAGATGACCTATCTGTAGGGGACCTTTCTGTAAGAGACCTATCTGTAGGGGACCTTTGTCCAGGGGACCTGTCTGTAGAGGACCTATCTGTAGAGGACCTATCTGTAGAGGACCTTTCTGAAGAGGACCTGTCTGAAGAGGACCTGTCTGTAGAGGACCTACCTATCTGTAGGGGACCTATCTGTAGGGGACCTGTCTGTAGGGGACCTGCCTGTAGGGGACCTTTGTTCAGGAGACCTATCTGTAGAGAACCTTTCTGTAGAGGACCTGTCTAGGACCTCTGAGTTGGACCTGCCTGTCGAGGACCTGTCAGTAGGACCTGTCTGTCGAGGACCTGTCTGTAGGGGACCTGTCAGTAGGGGACCTGTCTGTAGGAGACCTGTCTATAGGGGACCTGTCTGTAGGGGACCTGCCTGTAGAGGACCTGTCTGTAGAGGACCTACCTATCTGTAGGGGACCTGTCTGTAGGAGACCTGCCTGTAGGGGACCTTTGTTCAGGAGACCTATCTGTAGAGAACCTTTCTGTAGAGTACCTATCTGTAGAGGACCTGTCTAGGCCCTCTGAGTTGGACCTGTCTGTCGAGGACCTGTCAGTAGGACCTGTCTGTCGAGGACCTGTCTGTAGGGGACCTTTCTGTAGAGGATCTGTCTGTAGGAGACCTGTCTATAGGGGACCTGTCTGTAGGGGACCTGCCTGTAGTTGACCTGTCTGTTGGGGACCTTTCTGTAGAGGACCTGTCTGTAGGAGACCTGTCTGTAGGGGACCTTTGTTCAGGGGACCTATCTGTAGAGAAACTTTCTGTAGAGGACCTATCTGTAGAGGACCTGTCTGTAGGACTTCTGAGCAGGACCTGTCTGTCGAGGACCTGCCTGTAGGACCTGCCTGTAGATGACCT
>NC_134892.1:12720273-12725273 GCF_041734735.1 Babylonia areolata | reverse complement strand
TTTCCACTGACAGGCCACCTACAGGTTACCCCCCCAGAGGTCACTCCAAGAGGTCACAACTGGAGGTCATCAACAGAGGTCACTCACAGGCCAATCCCACAGGTCACCTTCAGAGGTAACCCGCAGAGAACCTATCAGATGACCTGTTGTTTTGCAACCCCAGAAATGTGTGTTCAATAAAACATGCACAAATCATTGAGACTACAAAGACTGAATTTTTATTAAAAAAAACAAAACAAAAAACAACATCCCTTGAATTAAACAAATTGTTTCAATGTAGTGTAGACTTCCATATAAAGATATCTCCCATTTGTTCATATAAGATTAGTTTTGTCTTTATGTCATTTTACTCATTTATATTTTTTCTGTCTTTTTTCTGTTTTTCATATACTGTCGTTGCTGCGCTTATTTTTGTCTCTCTCTGTCTTTTGTGCAGTTTATGATAATCAAGGACAGAATCCAGAATATGCAATATGAATATCCTAAATCCTTTTTTTATGTTATGTGTCTTTTTACAGATCTTTTTTCTTATTTTTATTTATACATTAATTTAATGTGATGTATTGTATATGTATTGTTTAGTATTAAGTTATGTACATTGTAAAAAAGAAGAAGAAGAAGAAACAAAAACACAAACAAACAAACAAACAAAAAAACAACAACAAAAAAAGCAAACAAAAAAAAAAGAAATAAAAAGAAATGAATGAATGAAAAATACTTTTGGAAAAAGAAAATGTTTCAAGTCACAGTCAGCACGTATGTATCATTAGACATAATTCCTTCTTTTTCCCCATTGATGCATCTTTCAAGTGAAAAGCATTTCCATTCGGCATCCCCCCCCCCCCCCCCCCCCCCACATCCTCCCAACCCGGAAAAAAGTTGGGGTGTTTTCCCGGCTACCAGCTTCTAGATGTGTACATCTTTTGTTATGGTCGATGGTTGTGGTCAGCAATCCCCCTTCCTTCCATTGCTCCCCCCCCAAAAAAAAACAACATAACAACAACAACAAAAACAACACAAAACAAACAAAGAAACAACAAAATGTCCCAAAACACCAACAACAACAATGAAAAAAAACTAACAACAACCAAAAACACCACAATACGTTTCGCATGAAGCATCACGAAAAAAAAGGGGGGGCCGGAGAGGGGGGGTGGGGGGGTGGGGGGCCGGGGGGGTGGGTGGGGGGGGGGCGGTCGCTGATTATCACGTGGTAGTAGAAGTGGGTAGCGGTTAGTAGTAGTCTTCCCTGAAGATGTCCTGGTGATTGGACGTTTGCGGTTTGATGTATGTGTGACCTCCCTCCCTCCCTCCATACATACAGAGAGACAACAAACGGCTCTAGCTCTGGCAGTGCCAGAAGAGAGGGATGACAAAAGGACGACGCATGACACAGGATGTGCACTGCAATGTTGTTGATAACAGAGCGGCGTGGCTCCAGCATTACCATGACAACAAGTGCTGCTGCTGCTGCTGCTGCTGCTGAATGCATGCGTGCATGCAAGGACTGGGGGCTAAATGAGTCGAGAGTCTCATGCACGCGCTCCTAAGATATGTCCCTGCACGTGCGAGCAGGGCCTGTAAGTGCCCCTTCCAGCCAACTGGCTGGCATCGGCCGTGATGTTAGCGTACAACAGGTTCCACCAGAAAGGACGCCATTATAATAACAATGATGATGATGATGATGAAACAATAACTACAGCAATACTACTACCACAACTATACTGATAATAGGAATGATAACACTGATACAACGACGACTACTGCTACCACTACTTCTGTGACTACTGCTGCTGCTGCTACTGGTAATAATAATGATAATAATAGCAATAACAAAAAAACAACAACAAATAATAATGATGATAAATATGATAATGATAATAACGTTAACGATAATGATAATGATGATGATAACAGCAATGGCAGCAGCAACAACCACCACAACAAAACCACCACCACCACCACCATTACTGCTGCTGCTGCTGATATATATATATATATATATTGCATTGAAACTTGCCCGGAGACAAATCAAAGAGCTTCCACATGCATGCTCGACTCCACACGCATGCATCGATTCAATACGATGAAAGGCAAAACTTAAACGTACACATACATAGAAACCTTCAGGAACCAGAGACGGGAAAGAGGAGAGAAGGGAAGGAAGGAGGGGATACTTTGGAAAGCGGGAGGCTTAAGGACCGGGCTTCAAAGGAAGATCTGCGTGCTGAGATTGGAAGAAACGAAAGAGAGGGGGAGAGAGAGAGAGAGCCCGTCTCCCCCTCCCGATACAAGGTCCAGAAATGGAGAGAAAAAGGGCGGCGAGCGATTGTGGAGGCGTTTGAATCTGGGGAAACGTAAGAAACGGGCACTGAAGGATGATTCAGTATTGATTCTCTGTAATACGCTATAAAGACGAAGACTGAAGAGGGGAAAAAAAACAAAAACAAAAACAAAAAAACACCCCAAAAAACAACAATCTATTTTTGATACCATGTCGACTTTCACTCACTCATTGTTGTCTTTTTTTTCTGCGCATGGAGTTGACTTCATCAAGATTTTGCGCCTTATAAATATTATTATTATTATTAATAATATTTTTAATGTATTTATCTATTATTTTTAATTAATTAATTATTTATTTATTTTTTCTCAAGGCCTGACTGAGCGCGTTGGGTTACGCTGCTGGTCAGGCATCTGCTTGGCAGATGTGATGTGGTGTAGCATATACGGACTTGACCGAACGCAGTGACGCCTCCTTGAGCTACTGATACAGATACTGATACTCACTCCATACTTCAGTCTTAACCGACTGATTGAAACCTAACTTCCCCTGAATCAGAATGTTAAAAAAACAACAACAAAACAACAACAAAAAAAACAACAAAAAAAGACAAAAAAACCCAACAACAAACAAACAAAAAAAACAAAAAACGATGGGCTTCGGTGTCCTTCATTTTTCAATGATCGTTCTGTAATGTCAAAACGGCATGGGGGCCGTGAATGGATCAGAATTACAAACATAAACCATGGCCGTGCGCCGCGTCAGAGTCAGTCAGGCACTGGACTGCTGACCAAGTGTTCATCAGTGATCAGGGTTCGAGGCCCGAATCGGCATCTTGGGAAAGGCACTTAACTCCGATTTTCCTCACTTCACCCAGGTGCGAATGGGCACCCCCTTTACCCCAGAAAACAGAGAATGGCTGCCTGCATGGCGGGGTTAAAACGGTCATACATGTGTACTCGTGTTCATACGACTGGAGTGAACGTGGGAGTTGCAGCCTACGAACGAAGAAGAAGAAGAAGAAGAAGAAGAAGAAGAAGAAGAAGAAGAAGAAGAAGAAGAAGAAGACGAAGACGAAAGAAGAAGAAGGAGAAGAAGACGAAAGAAGAAGAAGAAGAAAAAGAAGAAGAAGAAGAAGACGAAGACGAAAGAAGAAGAAGGAGAAGAAGAAGAAGACGAAAGAAGAAGAAGGAGAAGAAGACGAAAGAAGAAGAAGGAGAAGAAGACGAAAGAAGAAGAAGAAGACGAAAGAAGAAGAAGGAGAAGAAGACGAAGACGAAAGAAGAAGAAGGAGAAGAAGACGAAAGAAGAAGAAGAAGAAAAAGAAGAAGAAGAAGAAGAAGAAGGAGAAGAAGAAGGAGAAGACGAAAGAAAAAGAAGAAGAAGAAGAAGAAGACGAAAGAAGAAGAAGGAGAAGAAGACGAAAGAAGAAGAAGGAGGAGGAGACGAAGACGAAAGAAGAAGAAGGAGAAGAAGACGAAAGAAGAAGGAGGAGGAGGAGACGAAAGAAGAAGAAGAAGACGAAGACGAAGAAGAAGAAGAAGAAGAAGAAGAAGACGAAGACGAAGACGAAAGACGAAGAAGAAGAAGAAGAAGAAGAAGAAGAAGAAGAAGAAGAAGAAGAAGAAGAAGAAGAAGAGGCACCCGACTTCGGCCAGGGAAAGTAAAACGGCGGAAGGATAGGGCTGGGCCTCGCCTTCCTATGCCAAGCCCTGGATACGGCGAATTCAAATGGATTCCCTGTCCCGATATCTATAAAAGCCCATGGGACCGTTAACCTTCAATTTATTCACCATCATCCCCCTCCCCCCCACCCCCCCCCCCCAAAAAAGTTTTCGATATAACAGAATGAAAATGACCGTCACAGATTCAATAATTCAATAATAAAGACTGCTGAAAAACAGATATGTGGAATTCTATTCTAACGTGATGAAAAGCATAAAGATGCTTTTTTGACCAAGAATGGCTTCCTTACAAACCACTGTTTGAAATATTTTCTTTGTCAGAAGTGGAAAGTAGTAAATCTAACCAGCATCTTTCTTTTTTTTTTTATTTCATAATACTCTCATTTATATGACTGTCATCTGTTTTTTTTGGAGGCATAGTTATCTCTTCAGAGACAGTTGAATTTCAGAGATTGCAAGACATATTAATACGACAGTTGATTTGACAGTTAACACCGCCCCCCCCCCCCCTCTCTCTCTCTCTTTCTAACTTTCTCTTAACTTTCCATCTCTCTTTTCCTCTCCAGCTGGTTCATTCACATTTATTTATTGCAAAGTTATGTATTCAAACTTTTCTCTATTGCATCAGATATGCGAAATATTGTATGTATAAGTTTTTTTTTTTTATGCTTTGAATAATACAGAAGAACTGATTCTCTTTCCCTGCACCACCTCCGCTCTGACATTATAAGAGCGACTGACATGTAAAGTGTGCCAGTGAAGGGTTGAAGAATAGTGTGTTTTTCCCTCGATAAAATGTCGTGCTCTTATCGAATCACTTTGCTGTTATTGTATTCGGTGCACTGTTTTGGAAAGCGAAATGTGAAAGACCAGCCTCTTTGTTTTGATATGTTACCACTTTACGTTTCGTAATATATGTGCAATTTAATGCATAATGTCCTTATTGTATTCATGTATTCTGTTAATTAAAGGGAAAAGAAATTATGAAAAAAAGATAAAAAAAAAGAAAAGAAAAAAAGATTGGGGGTGTG
>NC_134892.1:12710273-12712773 GCF_041734735.1 Babylonia areolata | reverse complement strand
CAGTCCGACGCTTTAACCACTCGGCTATTGCGCCCGTCCAATCAATAATCAAAATACCAAGAAAAAGCAAAACAAAACAAAACAAAACAAAAAAAACAACAACAACAAAAAACCAACAACAAACGACAACTATAGCCGAGTGGGTAGACTGCTGGATATTCACCCCTACGGTCCTGGGTTCGAATCACGCATTCGTCTGGTCGATCGTCCTCGCGATCTTTGCCGGGTGATTTTTTGTTCCCCGATCTCCAAGGTGAACAACACATACGTGCAGACCCACTAATCTAAAAATATATGGACAGCTCACTGGCCAGGAAAGCTGAAGCCAACTGGACGACATATTGTTACTCGTATCCGGCCGTCAGTCCGTTGAGAAGTCGTTTGCTAATTGGTGGTAGTTTCTGAACTGTAACCGTGTATCCTCGATGAAATCGTGTTATGCTTGCCCAACCCCCTCCCGCCCCCCCCCCCCCCCCCCACACACACACCCCACGACATGCGAAATGCTGTGTCTTGACTGAAATCTGCCAATGCTTTATTTACTAAATTTATTACAGGAAAACAGTGCCGTGACACGTAGCGCAAAGTTGCTGTGAAGACACACACAGAGGAACGTCAGCATTTAACTAACGCCGCGAGCACGTGAAGGCTTCCTTCCCGTGAAGCCAGCTGAGCGCTCGGCTACATGTATGAAGTTTACCACTTCGCGCTATACTGAGCGCTCGGCTACATGTATGAAGTCACCACTTCGCGCTATACTGATACGAGAAGCAAAATGGCTGACTGAACACTTCCGCTGGCTTCAGTTAGCAAAGGAGAGCTAAGAAGGCATGCGCTATCCATCTATTTTTAAAGCAGTGGTGCAGACCCTGAAGTAGTGCCTGAACGCACATATAGAACAGGGGTGGGGTTGAGGGAGCGAACTTTGCAACGGTAAGCTTGCTTGTCGTTTTTTTTTGTTTTTTTTTTCCCTCAAGGCCTGACAAAGCGCGTTGGGTTACGCTGCTGGTCAGGCATCTGCTTGGCAGATGTGGTGTAGCGTATATGGATTTGTCTGAACGCAGTGACGCCTCCTTGAGCCACTGAAACTGAAACTGTAACTAACTCCACGGGTAAATTCCACATATCCTTAGGAGGACTGTTTCTTAACTCTAAGCAAACTTAGAGCTGCAAAGATCGACTGACCTCATGCAACCCGACTCAGCACGTTAAAGATCCCGTGATCCATGTCAGTGTCCGGTTGGGGGCTGTGGAAACAAGAACTTCAACAGAATGCACAACCCCAGGAAAATGGAATTCTGTGCTGCCTAAACGGCGTGGGGTTAAAAGACGGTCATAGCACACGTGTATCTATGCATTCGTGGACATATTGAGTGAACGTTGTTGGAGTTGCAGCCCGCGAACGAACAACAACAACAACAACACCAAAAAAAAAAAAAAAAAAAAAAAAAAAAAAAAGAGAGAGAAAAAATGAGAGAGAATAAAGAGCGGAAGAAAGAAAGAAAAACAAAACAAAACAAAAAAAACAACAACAGCATAAATAATTGTCACTTCCTCGAGAGAGAGAGAGAGAGAGAGAGAGAGAGAGAGAGAGAGAGAGAGAGAGAGAGAGAGAGAGAGTAGAGAGCGGAAGAAAGAAAGAAAGAAAGAAAAAATACAACAGCATAAATAATTGTCACTTCCTAGGAAAAAAAAAAAGCAAAAAAAAGCAGCACTTCTTCCCTCGTACCGGTTATCAATCTGTCTCTTATCTGTCTCTCAGTTTCTGCCCCTCGCGATCTTTTGCCTGTTGGAAAAAACAACAAACAAACAAACAAACAAAAAAAAACAAACAAAAAAAACACAAAAAAACCCGGCAAAACAGCTCATCGAGAATTACCCCCCTTCCCCCTCCCCTCACACACACTTCACCTCTCTCTCTCTCTCTCTCTCTCTCTCTCTCTCTCTCTCTCTCTCTCTCTCACACACACACACACACAACACTACCTCTCTCTCTCTTGTCTCTTTTTCATCCATCCCTTTTCCTTCCTTCCTTCTCTCTCTCTGTCTCTCTTTACCTTTCTACTTTATTTTCTTTCTCTTTGTCCTCCCCCCCCCTCCCCCTTCCTCTCCAACCTTCCCTTCGTCTCTCTATCTCTCCGCTTAAATTTTTTTTTTCTTTTAGGGGTGTGAAGGGTGGGGTGGTGGGCGGTGTTGGGGTGGGAGTGGGTGTAGTGGAGGGTTAGGGGGGTTAGGGGGGTGCGGGGGGGGTGCTGACATTCCGACATGAAGGAGATAAAAAAGAAGTGGGACAAATTGACAGCTCCATTTTGTGTGTGTGTGGGTGGGTGGGGGGGGGGGGGGGGGGCGTGGGGAGAGGGGGGCGTGCGGAGGGGCGGGGGTGCCCTGTGGCGGCTTTCTCTCATCTCCATGCCCCCCTTTTGCCTTGGTGTTGTTGATCTCTCTTTGTCTTTCTCTTTTATTGATCCCCTCCTTCCTTCCCTCACGGCCCTCGCCCCCC
>NC_134892.1:12702773-12705273 GCF_041734735.1 Babylonia areolata | reverse complement strand
ACAATGAAAACAGTTACGCGTTAACTCACTCAGTACGGCCAGTCCTCTCTTCTCCTCTACACAGACCCCTCGGATGTCCAGTGGGTGTCTGACTGACCCAACCTTTAGCTTCCGTCGTCAGAATTGTGGTATTCTTTGTCAACATTCACGTCTTCAGTATAAGAGCCTTCCGCTTGCAATATTTTGATGATGGTAATTGGGGTGAAACGCTGTCAATGTCGTCTCTTTCGCCGTTCGTATGGAAAGAGTTAATCCCTCAGCCTCGAAAACAAACTTCAAACAGTACTGAATGTGTAGCGGAAAGACCGATGTGAACGAATCAACAAGAATGAGAATGACTCGACCACTGATACAATCTTCCCGCTAGCTTTCGGGACAGGCACCAGCAGATCCTCAGATCTGTTGACCTGGAAGATCGGGAAGAAAACATAATCTCACCCTGAACACACCAGGCGCCGTGACCAAGATTACAAAGAAGAGTGGTTAAATTTCCATATGCATAACTGCATCATCATCATCATCATCATCATCATCATCAGCAGCAGCAGCAGCATAATCGCCACTATCATCATTATATCATAATAATAATAATAATGGATACTTATATAGCACATTATCCAGAAATCTGCTTTACAAAAACGCTTTTGTTAACATAAAACATCATATCTATGTTACATACACACACCAAAATGTGACTACACACACACACACGCGCGCGCGCGCGCACACACACACACACACACACACACGCTGCATACATACATTTTAACATACATGTGTATCTAACAGCTACCCTAACACATACGCACACATAGGCAGGCACAAACTTACATAAACACACGCACACACAATACACATTCATATACATGCATGTAGTTATGTACACATACATATGTATACACACATAGTCAAGCACAGCTAACGCAAAGGAAGTGGACCTGTCACAATTGAACTTATTGCTGAGGGAAAAGGTGAGTTTTGAGGCGAGATTTAACAGATGCGAGGGAATCAGAATGACGGAGGTTATCAGGGAGCTTGTTCCACGTCTTTGCATATCATCACACTGTCATCATTATTTTCCACATTGAAAACAAAATATCAAAATGTGACATATACGAGTGATTACATTTCTAGAAAACCGCACCATCATCATCGTCACCACCATCATCATCATTGTCGTCATCAGCACACTGTCATCATCATTTTCCACATTCAAAGCAAAATATCAAAATCTAACAAATAAGAGTGATTAAATTTAATTTCTATATGCACATCATCATCATCATCATAATCATCGCTATTGTCATTGTCGTCATCACCACACTGTCATCATTATTTTTTTTTCTCCTAAATTCGAAGCACAATATCAAGATGTGACCAATAAGAGTGGTTAAATTTCTATATATGCAAAATCGCATAATTATTATCATCATATTCATCACCATAATCAGTGTCATAATCTCTCAAAGTCTTCGTCTACCCCCCTCCCCTTTCAACCCATCCTCTTTTGCTGCCCCCCCTCCCCCCTTCTCCCCCACCCCCTGATAACTTGACGTGACGTCATAAGTGCCCAGAGAAAAGACGCGAATCCGACCAGGAGGAGGGAAAGGGGGGGGGGGGGCGGGGCGGGGGAGGACAGTGTTGATTAACCTGATTGCCTCTTCACCGAATGACCCCACCCCCTCCCCCCTGTACCCCCATCTCAGTTCACTCCCATCATCAAGCCACCATTGGTCTGATTGACAAATTAAAAAAAACAACAACAAAAAAACCGATCCGTGCTAATGAGCTTCCTCCCCACCGAAACGCGCTCCCTCCGGACAAAAAAGACTGGGGCCACGACACGACAACAAGCTGGGATTTCCACAAGGGGTTGGGGGGTGGGTGAGTGGGTGGTGGGGTGGATAGGGCAGGGAGGAAAGGGGTAGTTTTAAAACACAGGCTGCGCCGGTGCTCCTTTTCAGGCGGTTCCTACCCCCCCCCCCCCTTCCCCTACGTCCCCCTTCCCCCACCACCACCCCCTTCCCCCTCCATGTGAAAAAATAACCAAAAGAAAACCCATCCCTAAGGGCATTATATGAGTGGGCAACCTTTCTCGAGGTCAGGACACAGTTCCATCAGCGATATGAAGGCGGGGGAGGGGGTGGGGGTGGGGGGTGGGGGGGGGGCAGCTTTTCGTCGTTCAATGGAGGGGTAATCATCACTAGCACTTTGACACATGTTCCTGGCAATATTCAAGACGTTTCCCCTCTCTGCCTTCACCCCTCTCCCCTCGCCTTTCCTCTCTCACCACCTCTTTCTCTAATTTTCTTGCTCTTCTCCCCCCACCTCCAATCTTTCTACAGTGTTCCAAACCCCAACCCCCACCTCCACCACCACCACCACACCCTTTTCATTCTAAGTCATGTATGGCGTTTGTGTTATAAGAGTTCATCAGAACTACTACAGTTGACCATGGCTCAACTCACAGCTCACGGTCTTCAACAGCTCACACAGAATG
>NC_134892.1:12687773-12692773 GCF_041734735.1 Babylonia areolata | reverse complement strand
GAGACAGAGGGAAGGAGAGAGACAGAGACAGAGGGAAGGAGAGAGACAGAGACAGGGGGAAGGAGAGAGACAGAGACAGAGGGAAGGAGAGAGACAGAGACAGAGGGAAAGGAGAAAGAGATAGAGGGAAGGAGAGAGACAGAAAGACAGAGACAGAGGGGACGAGAGAGACAGAGACAGGGGGAAGGAGAAAGAAAGAGATAGAGGGGACGAGAGAGACAGAGACAGAGGGAAGGAGAGAGACAGAGACAGAGGGGACGAGAGAGACAGAGACAGAGGGAAGGAGAGAGACAGAGACAGAGGGAAGGAGAGAGACAGAGACAGAGGGAAGGAGAGAGACAGAGATAGAGGGGACGAGAGAGACAGAGACAGAGGGAAGGAGAGAGACAGAGACAGAGGGAAGGAGAGAGACAGAGACAGAGTGGACGAGAGAGACAGAGACAGAGGGAAGGAGAGAGACAGAGACAGAGGGAAGGAGAGAGACAGAGACAGAGGGAAGGAGAGAGACAGAGACAGAGGGAAGGAGGGAGACAGAGATAGAGGGGACGAGAGAGACAGAGACAGGGGGAAGGAGAGAGACAGAGACAGAGGAAGGAGAGAGACAGAGATAGAGGGGACGAGAGAGACAGAGACAGAGGGAAGGAGAGAGACAGAGACAGAGGGGACGAGAGAGACAGACAGAGGGAAGGAGAGAGACAGAGATAGAGGGGACGAGAGAGACATAGACAGAGGGAAGGAGAGAGACAGAGACAGAGGGGACGAGAGAGACAGAGATAGAGGGAAGGAGGGAAACAGAGATAGAGGGAAGGAGAGAGACAGAGACAGGGGGAAGGAGAGAGACAGAGACAGGGGAAGGAGAGAGAGATAGAGGGAAGGAGAGAGACAGAGACAGAGGGAAGGAGAGAGACAGAGACACAAAGACATAGATGAGGAGGGGGAGGGGGGGGGGGGGGCAGAAAAAAAATCAACAAACAAACAAACAAAAATGAATTTCCACAACAACAACAGCAGCAGCAGCAGCAGCAGAAGAAGAAGAAGAAGAACATGACTTCTACTGGTAAATACTATTACAACTACTCACACATACAAGACACAGACACTGACACTGACACCCACGCAACCACACAGAGAGAGAACAACAAACACAGAACAACACACCAACCCCCAGGTCATCTTCCCACAAAATTACGCCCGAAGCATCCACCCCATCCATCCACGCACCCATACAACCACCCACCACCTCCTCCCCCTCCACACACAACCATGCACCCACGCATAAGCATCCACCCCCCCCACCCCCACCCCCTCCATACACATTCACAGGCACACAACCCCCCCCCACCCCACCCCCTAAAACCACACGCCCCCACAAGACATGCAACCCTCCACCCCCCCCCCCCCACAACAGACAAAGGCAACCATCCATCCATCCACCAATGCACACACCCTGCACAAGGATATATTCCCCAAACTCTCCCAAACACAAACACCCCCTCACCCCACCTACCCCCGCCATGCTCCTCCCCCTCCCCCTTGCGTCACCCCCTCCCGCCCCACAACACACACACACACACACACTACACCCCCCTACAAGCCCCCACCCACCCACCCACACACACACACACACTACACACCCCTACAAGCCCCCCCCCCACCCACACACACACACACACACACACTACACACCCCTACAACCCCCCCCCCCCCACACACACACAGACACTACACACACAGACAAAACACACACACACACACACAAACCCAATGCACACACACACATGCACACACACACACACACACACACACACATCACGCCCCCTATACATCCCCCCGAGAAAAAAAAATGCAAACACTACACACACACACACACACACACACACACACACACACACACACACTCACACGAACACCCCCCCCCCTTCACAGACACCTTACACACACACACACACACACACACGCACGCACACAACCTACACCCCCACACCCACCCCCCAAACATCTCGCCCCCTCCCCCACAACCCCCCCCCCAAAAAAAAAATCACCAACAATGACACCCTACCCACCTCCACACCCCCCCCTCCACACACACAAACAACAACAAACTAACAAAAACAAAAAAAGAGACCTAAAACAATCCCACCCCACCATGACACCCACTCCACACACCCCTCTACACACCACTCCACACTCACAAACAACAACAAACCAACCAACCAAACAAAAACAAAAAAAAGAACACCTAAAAAAAACCCACCCCACCCTGACAACACACCCTCTACACACCCCTCCACACACACAAACAACAAACCAACCAACCAAAAAAAAAAAAAAAACCCACAAAAAAAAGAACACCTAAAAAAAACCCCACCCCACCCTGACAACACCCACCTCCACACACCCCTCCGCAAACAAGAAATAAAAAAGACTACCTTAAAAAAAAAAAAAAAAAAAAATCCCACCCAACCCTGACCACACCCACCTCCACGTACACCCCGAAGGGCATGACCACCACGGCCACCATGATGTCGGCCACGGCCAGGGAGCAGATGAAGTAGTTGGTGACGGTCTTGAGGGACTTCTCCCGCACCACGGACAGCACCACCAGGATGTTGCCGAAGACAGTGAACACGGGGAAGATCACCAGGAGGATCGTCCAGTACTTGATCTGCCACTCCTCCTCACCCTCTGCCCCACTCCCTTCTCCCACCAGGGTCCCGTTGCCTCCGACCCCGCCGCTCAGGTTGAGGCCCAGGAGGTCCCCTGTGTCGTTGGCGTCCCCCAGCGAAAAGTTGGCGAACATGCAGAACGGGTCGTGCTCCTCGTCACACAGACTCTCCAGAGGGGACAAGGTGGCATTGGGAGGAACCAAGGGTCCTCCTGCACCTGGTCCTCCTACTCCTCCTCCTCCTCCCCACAAGTCCTGAGCCAGGAAGGAGGAGGCGGTGGCTGATAGACTGTCTCCTCCTCCTCCGCCACCTCCTCCCCCTCCTCCGTCCCCACCTGGCCTGTACCCGGGGTAGAAAGGGGGGTCCTGGCGCGGGGAGTAAGGCAGCCCTCCTGGCTGTAAGTGATGATCCGTGCCGTTGGGGCCTCCTCCTCCTATTCCTCCTCCTCCTGCTCCTCCTCGTCCTCCTCCTCCCGCTCCTCCTCGTCCCTGGCTGGGCATCATCTTGCCCGGGGGTGTCTGGAGGGAGGGCTGCGGCGGTGTGGGTGGTGATGGGGGAGTTGCAGCAGCGGCTGCGGCAGTATTGGTGGAAGCCGGGGTGAGGAGGGTGGTGGTGGAGGGGGGGAGGTTACCGATGAAGGTGCCCTTGCCGCTGGAAGGTAGCAGAAAGGGGGGCCGGCCCCTCCGGGAGTCGCCGTCCATGGCAGGTCAGTGCCCCATGCACGCGGGCTAGCGGTGGCGGTGTTGGTGGTGGGGGTGGTGAGGGGGTGGTCCTCAACAACGGGGAGCAGGCTCCTCCTTTCTGAAACAGACACGGGACACCAACACGGATTTAGAACTGATTGCTTCAACTGAGTGACGCGAGCTTGTGATGGAAGCGACCGATGCCCAGACGAGTTCAGACACGAGCTGATGCCGAGGTAACCATGGCACGCACACTCGAACCATGATTCAATCGTGGCGCCCTCATTAGGCCATAGCCCCCTACGAAAGAGGCAAACAATCAACATCTTGCGTCGAATTTGTTGGGAAAGACAAGAAAGACAAAACAAGAAAAAAAAAGAAAAAAAAAGAAAGAAAGAAAAAAAAAGAAGAAAAAAAAGAGATACATTTTTCACAATAGGAAAACACATCAGCATCAGTATCAGTAGCTCAAGAAGGCGACACTGCGTTCGGACAAATCCATATGAGCCACGCCGCATCTGCCAAGCAGATGCCTGACCAGCAGCGTAACCCAACGCGTTTAGTCAGGCCTTGAGAGAAAAAAAAAATGAAGAAGAAGAAGAAGAAGAAGAAGAAGAGGAAGATAATAATAATAATAATGATAACGATAACGATGATGATGATGATGATGATGATGATGATAATAATAATAATAATAATAATAATAATAATAATAATAATAATAATAATAATAATAATAAATGATAAAAGAAAACAAATAAAAAGACAATACTGACGATAAATAAGCAAAATAAGCAAACCATGGAGTCGCAATTACGGACACAGATAATCCGATCATTCATTAGGCGACCGACACCCAGACGAGTTAAGACACGGACTGGTTTGGCCCACACAGATCGCCAGCTCTGCACGACACAAACCAACCATGATTCTGAGGTAGCGCTCTCCCAAGGGGCAGAATTCATTCATCAGGCCCTATAGCCCCTTACGAAGCGGTAAAACAAACAAGCATCTGTTACGTGGCAATTGCTTGAATAGACATGAAAGAAAACAACAACAACAACAACAACAACAACAACACACACACACACACACACACACACACACACACATATATATATATATATATACAAAAACAAAAAAACAACAACAACAAAAAACAAACCAACACACACACACACACAAACACCCCTCCCCCAAAAAACTAACAACCAAAAACAAAGCAACAACAACAAAAAAACAAAAAAACAACAACCAAACAACCCATGAGATAACCTTTACAACAGCAAAACACACTATGAACTTGCAATTACGGATAATTTACTCCTTAGGCCATAGCCCTTGTGAAGGAGTAGTAAATAAAACAGCACCTACTGCTGTCGCATATACACACACCAAATTAAATCAAAATAGATAAACTGAAAAGCACAACACAGTGAGTATATAGCAGTTTATTTCAGTGTCTCAAGGAAACGTCACTGCATTCGGATATATATTTTGTATTTGTATTTAAAAAAAAAAAAATCATTACAAATTTCTCTGTGTGAAATTCGGGCTGCTCTTCGCAAGGAGATCGCGTCACTACACTACAGCGCCGCCCCTCCCCCCCTTTTTTTTTCTTTTTTTTTTCCTGCGTGCAGTTTTGTTTGTT
>NC_134892.1:12677773-12682773 GCF_041734735.1 Babylonia areolata | reverse complement strand
GGCACAAACTTACATAAACATACGCACACACAATACACATTCATATACATGCATGTAGTTATGTACACATACGTATGTATGCACACATAGTCAAGCACAGCTAACGCAAAGGAAGTGGACCTGCCACCAGATGATGGTGGTGATGATGATGACGACGATGACAACTACTATTCTTGCTACTTCGCCACCACAAACAACCCATTATCATCGTCATTACCACAGCCACCACCATCGCTATAACCACCACCACCACCACCACCACCATAATCACCCCACCACCACCACCAAAGAACATCGGGCTTCATCCTCTTACAAACAGGTTTATCTTCGCTGGTACTGAATGACACAGGAAACGAATGATGAGCGCGCAACGGCAGCATGTCAGTCGGCTCGACCCAGGTACGTGGGCAGCCTGTTGTTCAAATGACCCCGTGTTGGCAAAGCGCTTAGAGCTTGGTCTCTGAACGAAGACAGGTGCAATATAAGTATCCATATCCATCCAAACAGGTCACGTGTTTGGATGCCGAAGCAGTGTATGGTCGACAAAGGCCAGCAATTTCATTGCGTTCTTGTAGTCTCCTATCTGTACTCGAGACAGCGACGAAATCAGTCCTGTCTTCTTGAAGGTATCTGCAACATGGTTCAGTAACAGACCCAGTTCTGTCTCGTTATGAGGCCTTCTTCTGTGCCTTGAGAGACAGCAACAATCTCAAAAGGCTGTTTCCGTGAAGGCTTCTGAGCTTTGAGGGATAGCAACAATATCAAAAGCCTGTCTGACGGGTGCAATAGCCGAGTATTTAAAGCGTTGGACTTTCAATCTGAGGGTCCCGGGTTCGAATCTCGGTAACGGCGCCTGGTGGGTATAGGGTGCAGATTTTTCCGATCTTCCAGGTCAACATAATTATGTGCAGACCTGCTAGTGCCTGAACCCCCTTTCGTGTGCATACGCAAGCAGACGATCAAATACGCACGATAAAGATCCTGTAATCCATGTCAGCGTTCGGTGGGTTATGGAAGCAAGAACATACCCAGTATGCACACCTCCGAAAGCGGAGTATGGCTGCCTACATGGCGGGGTAAAAACGGCCATACACGTAAAAGCCCATTTGTGTACATACGAGTGAACGTGGGAGCTGCAGCCCACGAACGCAGAAGAAGAAGAAGAAGAAGAAGAAGAAGAAGATTGATTGATTGATTGAATCTTTAATAGGTAAAGAATTAGGCACAGTAAAGGCCTTTTTACAATTCTGCCCATTTAACGACACAAAACGTAAAAAAAAAAAAAAAGAACGACACAAAACATAAAACTAAAGAAATAAACTGAAATAAAATAAAATAATAAGAACGACGAATAAGAATAGGAACTTGAATAGTCTATTAAAGGTAACAAAGCGATGAAAACTGGAACAATTGGTACATTACATGTACATACGTACACGAAGAAGAAGAAGAAGAAGAAGAAGAAGAAGAAGAAAACCCAGTGGGTTTTTTTCCCCCTTGAAGGCTTCTGAGCCTTTGGAGATAGATAACACCACGCTCAAGTCTGTCTTGTTGAAGGCAACCGGAACAATGAACGGAAGAAGGTAAAGGTTGACCGGAGCACACGTGGACTGTACATGCACCAGAAAACCATCCCGAAATAAGCTAGCAACACTTAGCTAACCCGAGTCCTCCCAAACAAGCCAAACAAGAATCTACCCCGAAATAAAGCAACACTTAGCAAGCCTGGGTCTTCCCAGTCTATAAACTACCTGTAACAACAACAACAACAAAAAACCCCAGAAGCACAGGCAAACAAATTGTGGCGTGTTTCATTAAAACAAAAAAACAAAAAACAAAAAAGCAAAAAAAAAAAAAACAAAAAAAAATCGGCCATGTAGCCATGATACCACTCGCGTTAGAACAGAGAGCCGATGACCTCACACAGGTATATAATTATCAACCACCGCCTACGTACAAGTTATTTGTGGCATGGTACAGACAGCGCTCCTGCAATGGAACCAATGGAAACCGGGGGTAACCTGCTGTATCGTGACAATGCCCGTGCAACACACAGCAGCAGCAGCAGCAGCAGCAACAGCAGCAGCGCTCAACTTTCTGGCAGAAAATAATGCACAGTTGGTCACATAACCCCCCCCACCCCCCCCCACCCCACCCTGCCCCACTCCCCTTTATAATTACTCACCCAGATTGTTCCCCTTGAAGATGGTTCCTGTTCCCTTTAACTGAAACCCACAACAGACGGTGGGCGAAGGCAGTTTTAATTAGATCTAGGGCTGATGGAGCTCCAGACTTTCTTATTCGAGGGCGTTTATTTTTTTTTGGGGGGGGGGTGTTCCTATCTAACTCAGCCAGAGTCGGGTGTCATGGACAAAGAACGGGGGAACATGTGAGGAAGCTGAGGGGGGGAGACATCGGGAAAAAAAAACAACAACAAAAAAACTGGTACAGTCCTGTTTTATATAATTATGTGCGCGTTGTGCTCAAACGGCTGCGTTCAGAAACTGTACAGGAGGAAGGTGGCAGAATGGTTAAGACGCTCAGCTGCCAATACAGAGAGTCCGTGAGGGTGTGGGTTCGAATCCCGCTCTCGCCCTTTCTCCTAAGTTTGACTGGAAAATCAAACTGAGCGTCTAGTCTTTCGGATGAGACGATAAACCGAGGTCCCGTGTGCAGCACGCACTTGGCGCACTGAAAAAGAACCCATGGCAACGAGAGTGTTGTCCTCTGGCGAAATTACGTAAAATGAAATCCACTTTCATAGGTACACAAATATGTAAGCATGCACTCAAGGCCTGACGAAGCGCGTTGGGTTATGCTGCTGGTCAGGCATCTGCTCAACAGATGTGGTGTAGCGTGTATGGATTTGTCCGAACGCAGTGACGCCTCCTTGAGAAAGTGAAACTGAAACTGAAACTCAGAAACGTACCGAGCGCCCCTCGAATGCCTTTGCGACAACGATTATACTCAATTCTGTTTTGCTGAAGATTTCTGTATCTTGCTGTAGTGACGTAGTCAATCTTGTCTTGCTGAAAGGCTTCTGTATTTCGCTTCTGTTATATAGTCAATTTAGTCTTATCGGAGGCTTATGTATCTTATAATACTAACATACTCAATTCTGTCTCGCTGAAGGCTTCCGTATCTTCCTACCGTAACGTACCCTATTCTGTCTTGTTGAAGGCTTTTGTATGTTGCTTCTGTTACGTACCCTATTCGTCTTGCTGAAGGCTCCTGTATATTGCTTCTGTTGCGTACCCAATTATGTCTTGCTGAAGGCTCCTGTATATTGCTTCTGTTACGTACCCAGTTATGTCTCGCTGAAGGCTTTCGTATGTTGCTTCTATTACGTACCCTATTCTGTCTTGTTGAAGGCTTTTGTATGTTGCTTCTGTTACGTACCCAATTATGTCTTGTTGAACGCTCCTGTATATATCTGTTACGTACCCAATTATGTTTTATTGAAGGCTTTTGTATGTTGCTTCTGTTACGTACCCAATGTTGTCTTGTTGAAGGCTCCTGTATATTGCTTCTGTTACGTACCCTATTCTGTCTTGTTGAAGGCTTCTGTATATTGCTTCTGTTACGTACCCTATTCTGTCTTGTTGAAGGCTCATATATACTGCTTCTGTTACGTACCCAATGCTGTCTTGTTGAAGGCTCATATATGCTGCTTCTGTTACGTACCCAATTATGTCTCGCTGAAGGCTTTCGTATGTTGCTTCTATTACGTACCCTATTCTGTCTTGCTGAAGGCTTTTGTATGTTGCTTCTGTTACGTACCCTATTCGTCTTGCTGAAGGCTCCTGTATATTGCTTCTGTTACGTACCCAATTATGTCTTGCTGAAGGCTCCTGTATATTGCTTCTGTTACGTACCCAATTATGTCTTGCTGAAGGCTTCTGTATATTGCTTCTGTTACGTACCCTATTCTGTCTTGTTGAAGGCTTCTGTATACTGCTTCTGTTACGTACCCAATTATGTCTTGTTGAACGCTCCTGTATATATCTTCTGTTACGTACCCAATTATGTTTTGTTGATGGCTTTTGTATGTTGCTTCTGTTACGTACCCAATTCTGTCTTGTTGAAGGCTCCTGTATATTGCTTCTGTTACGTACCCAATTATGTCTTGCTGAAGGCTTCTGTATATTGCTTCTGTTACGTACCCTATTCTGTCTTGTTGAAGGCTCATATATACTGCTTCTGTTACGTACCCAATTATGTCTTGTTGAACGCTCCTGTATATATCTTCTGTTACGTACCCAATTATGTTTTGTTGAAGGCTTTTGTATATTGCTTCTGTTACGTACCCTATTCTGTCTTGTTGAAGGCTTCTGTATATTGCTTCTGTTACGTACCCAATTCTGTCTTGTTGAAGGCTTTCGTATGTTGCTTCTGTTACGTACCCTATTCCGTCTTGTTGAAGGCTTTCGTATGTTGCTTCTATTACGTACCCAATTCTGTCTTGTTGAAGGCTTTTGTATGTTGCTTCTGTTACGTACCCAATTCTGTCTTGTTGAAGGCTTTCGTATGTTGCTTCTGTTACGTACCCTATTCCGTCTTGTTGAAGGCTCCTGTATATTGCTTCTGTTACGTACCCAATACAGTAACATACTCAATTCGGATTTGATGGAGGCTTATGTGCCTTGAGACGGCAACACACTAAAATCTGTCTTGTTGAAGGCTGATACATCTTGAGACAGCAACACACTGAATTGTTTGCTGACGGTTTCTGTGCTTTGCATAGTCTGTCTTAATAAAGATGTGTGTGGATTGGGTGTGAATGAATGTGGATTTGGTGTGAATGAGTGTGGATTGGGTGTGGATGTGTGTGTGGATTTGGTGTGGATGTGTGTGGATTTGGTGTGGATGTGTGTGGATTGGGTGTGGATTTGGTGTGGATGTGTGTGGTTTTGGTGAGAGTGTGTGTTTCTGTTGTGGGTTTTGTTTTGGATCTGTCTTTACGTTTTTGGTGAAGATGTGTGTGTGTGTGTGTGTGTGTG
>NC_134892.1:12662773-12665273 GCF_041734735.1 Babylonia areolata | reverse complement strand
GGAGAAAGAGACACAGAGAGAATGTGAGAGAGAGAAGGGGGAGAGAGAAGAGAGAGAGAGAGAGAGAGAGAGAGAGAGAGAGAGAGAGAGAGAGAGAGAGAGAGAGAACGAAACGAAACGAACCTGATCTAGTTTCCCCACTTCCCCAGGGTACGTCACTGCGTGCAGACCATAAGTTATCCCCCTTCACGCTGAGCCATGTGGTTCGGACACAGACACACAGACAGGCAGACTGACACACACACACACACACACACACACACACACACACACACACACGCTCAGTCGCACATAAAACCACATATATTTACTTCTTCTTCGTTCGTGGGCTGCAACTCCCACATTGACTCGTATGAAAACGTGTCGGCTTTTACGTGTATGACCTTTTTTATTCCGCCATGTAGGCAGCCATACTCCGTTATCGGGGGTGTCCATGCTGGGTATATTCTTGTCTCCATAACCCATCGGACGCTGACATGGATTACAGGATCTTTAACGTGCGTATTTGATCTTCTGCTTGCCGTATACACACGAAGGGGGTTCACGCACTAACAGGTCTGCACATAATTATGTTGACCTGGGAGATCGGAAAAATCTCCACCCTTTTTTTTTTTCACGGACCAGGCGCCGTTACTGAGATTCGAACCCGGGACCCTCAAATTGAAAGTCCGCCGCTTTAACCACTGGGCTATTGCTCCCGTGAGATATTTACGAATTGTTGATTCCATGACACGTCTAATATCACTCAAAAGTTAAATGACGTTAAATTAAGGAAATAAGACATAATGTACGCTCAGAAACACATTCAAACATAACACACACACACACACACACACACACACACACACACACACACACACACACACACACACACACACACACACACACACACACACACACACGCACATAAACACACACACACACACACACACACAACACGTCTAATATCACTCAAAAGTTAAAAGACGTTAAATTAAAAAAAAGATGACAAATTGCACACTCAGAAACACATTCAAACATAACACACACACACACACACACACACACACACACTCACACAAACACACCACACACACACATACCACACACACAAACACGACAAGACAAACACACACACACACACAAACACGACAACACACACACACACACACACACACATGACAACACACACACACACACACACACACACACAAACACGACAACACAGACACATACAGACCACACAGCGGTCCAACAGCCCGTCAGTAAGGGCTTATCTGTCTATTGTAATCAATGTGCAGTATAGTAGGCTATGTTTATAATTATATTCAAATAATATTCTTTCTGTTTTTACATTAAGAATACTAGTTATTACCTGCAGTGTGTGGATGTATGTATGTATGAAACGGTGTATGTGATATATATTTTTTTTTTACATTTGTATCTTCGTAATATTCGTAAAAGCTGTTGTTGACTTTTACAGTTATGGTCCCCATGTTGTTTACTTGTCTATGTTGTGATAATGCACCTGACCAAAATTTTCCAGTTGGAGATAATAAAGTTATTCTTATCTTATCTTATCTTATCTTATCTTAGACAAGTAGCACGGTGAGATCAGTGACAGGGCCGACAATCAGGAGGAGTTCATCACGTCAGGGTGAGAGCGGTGGTCCAACCCAAATACACCGAAAAGTGGCCTGCATTGCATCACTCACTCAATCACACACACACACACACACACAGAGAGAGAGAGAGAGAGAGAGAGAGAGAGAGAGAGAGAGAGAGAGAGAGAGAGAACGAACGAACGAAAATTTATTTTACGAGGGTAAAGGAGTAAGCACAAAGTACTTAATTACATCCAGAGGCAAGAATAATAAAAAAAAAAAGAAAAAAAAAGAAGAAGCGAGAGTCAATTCTCAACACCAACGTCAAAATTACACAGGCATGTGCAAACATAAACACAGAACTTATGTACAATACAATATCGCGATAGATGAATAACAACGAGGACAATAGGGTAGGGGCGTGGTGGAGAGCGGAAGGAAGAATGGACAAGGGGAAGAGTAAAGAAGGTAGGGGGAGGACAATGACTGAACAGACAGATATAGTGACAGTGACAGTGGAGACAGACATAGAGAGAGACTGATAGGGGAGGAGAGAGGCGTGTATATATTGACAATCTATACATGTTTGTTGTTTATAATTGATATGAGAGAGAGAGAGAGAACAAGAACAAGAACAAGAACAAAACTTTAATCTCCAGGCCTCCGGCCCCTAGAAAGAGGTCAAAAGTACACAATATGGTGATCACGCCGCGACAACAAAATGTAAAATACGTATTAACTTAAACCTGTAGAACAAAATGAGAGAGAGAGAGAGAGAGAGAGAGAGAGAGAGAGAGAGAGAGAGAGAGAGACAGACAGACAGACAGACAGACAGACAGACAGACAGACAGACAGACCCCCCCCACACACACACACACGAAGAACACAGACAGACAGACAGGCAGACACACACACAC
>NC_134892.1:12650273-12657773 GCF_041734735.1 Babylonia areolata | reverse complement strand
TGTGTATACGCAAGCAGAAGATCAAATACGCACGTTAAAGATCCTGTAACCCATGTCTGTGTTCGGTGGGCTATGGAAACAAGAACATACCCAGCACGCACACCCCGGAAAACGGAGTATGTCTGCCTAACATGGCGGGGTAAAAACTGTCATGCACGTAAAACCCCACTCGTATACATACGAGTGAACGTGAGGAGTTGCAGCCCACGAACGACGAAGAAAAAGACTGCTGAACCTTGGGTGAAAATGAGATCAAGGAGGCATCAGTTTTCATCTGCATGTAAATTCCTGCTTTTTTGCTTAACCTTCGATCGTGTCTCCAAATGTTGCTGAACCAAAGGTTAAATGTTTGTAATCAATCTCAAGAGGAAGGAAGGCATCCAAACGAAGAATGGTGACTGTCCTGTAAGCTCAATCTTCCTGACCTGTAAGCTATATTTTCCCGACCCAAAAGCTAAATTTTTTTTTACCTATAAGCACAGTTTTCCTGACCTGTAAGCTCAATTTTGCTGACCTGTAAGATATATTTTCCCGACCCAAAAGCTAAGTTATTTTTTTTTACCTATAAGCACAGTTTTCCTGACCTGTAAGCTCAATCTTGCTGACCTGTAAGTTCAATCTTCCTGACCTGTAAGCTATATTTTCCCGACCCAAAAGCTAAATTATCTCTTTTTATACCTATAAGCACAATTTTCCTGATCTGTAAGCTCAATGTAATGTAACCCTGTGCTACCTGTCACATGCGGGCAGATGGAGCTCGACAGCCCGGGAAGGCAGTCCATCTAAGACAAGGAAAAGTCTGAAGTAAAACCCATGAAGTGCTAAGGAATGCAGGACAGTCTCGACATGCATTGACCCTGGGTCCATGGCCATGTCCCGACTTTCAGTAGCCGCGCCCCCGTGCCTCCGAGGAAGGTTTTGAGCCAGAGGCTAGGACAAGGACAGTCTGATATAAAACCTACGACCTGAGGACCTCACTGTCACCGTCCCAGCTTGCTAGGCTATGGCAGATGAACCACGGGTGTAAAGGGTGGGGCCAGTACTGCGCACACTGCACTCCACCTAAAAATTCCATTGCGCAGGCTTGAAGGACACGTCCACGTCCGCGCCACCAACTATTCCAAGCCCTGTAGCGATGGGAAAGGGGCGAAAACGGCAGGTGGAAGATGTCACTGGAAGCCGCAGTTCCAATCCTGCATGCAGGCGGTTCAGGATATTGGTCGCCTGATTGTTGACCCGGAGGTGACAGCATCACTCGGCAGCACCCTGAACGACCAAGCAGCCTTTTCTAGGGACAGCACTGCTTGCTCCACACGGAGAGGGGCCTAGAAAAGGTGGTCCAAACAAATGCTCATCTCCATACCCCCCAGTTGGCTAGCCGCGGTCAACGGGCATCTCCAAACGCGGTCGAACAACAATAGAGAAGAAAAGGCCGGCACATGCCTCACAATTAGGTGCAAAAGGACTAAAGGTAGCATGCTGGAACATCCGAACCATGCGTGACTCTGCAGACAGCAACCACCCAGAAAGGCGTTCCGCTCTAGTCGCACACGAACTTCAGAGACTGAACATTGACATTGCTGCCGTCAGCGAAGTCCGCTTTGCAGGGAAAGGCAGCCTCCAGGAACACGGCGCTGGGTACACCCTCTACTGGTCAGGCAAGCCAGAGACCGAGAGACGCCTCTATGGGCGTAGGCTTTATGGTCAGGAGCACCATTGCCTCCAAGCTTGAAAACCTGCCAACAGGACACTCAGACCGAATTATGTCCATGCGCCTCCCACTACGGAACAAACAGCATGCCACTCTGTTCAGCGTGTACGCTCCAACCCTCCAAGCGGACCCCACAGAAAAGGTCAAGTTTTACACTGATCTGCGCAACCTCGTTCAGAACACCCCTGCTGACGACAAGGTCATCATCCTTGGCGACTTCAATGCCAGAGTTGGCCAAGATTCAGAAGCCTGGAAAGGAGTCCTTGGCAAGCATGGCGTTGGTAATTGCAACGACAATGGGCGCCTTCTTCTCGAGTTCTGTGCAGAGCAGCAGTTTACCATCACCAACACCATTTTCCAGCAGAAGGACAGCCTGAAGACAACGTGGATGCATCCTCGGTCCAAACATTGGCACCTCATTGATTACATCCTGATGCGCCAGAGAGACGTACGAGACGTCCTACACACCCGAGTGATGCCCAGCGCGGAGTGTCATACTGACCACCGCCTCGTCCGCAGCAAGCTCAGGCTCCACTTCAAGCCCAAACCAAAGAAAGGAGGAGCTCCTAGGAAGAAATTCCAGGTCGGCAACTTTCAGTCAGCTGAAGTGAAAGCTGAATTCCAGGCGAAGCTTCAGGACAAACTTGAAGACCCCAGTTGCCCCACAGACCCCTCTCCAGAAGCACTATGGGCACAGCTGAAATCAGCCATCCTGCAGTCCTCTGAAGAAGTCCTAGGGTTCTCGTCGAAAAAGAACAAGGACTGGTTTGACGAAAACAACCAGGAGATCCAAGAATTGCTGGCGAAGAAGAGATCAGCCCACCAGGCTCACCTTGCACAACCGTCTTGTCCGGTGAAGAAAGCAACCTTCCGGCTCATATGCAGCAACCTCCAGCGCAAGCTTCGTGAGATTCAAAATGGGTGGTGGACCAACCTGGCAGAGAGGGCTCAGCTTTGTGCAGACACTGGTGACTACCGGGGCTTATACGAAGCCTTGAAGGCGGTGTACGGTCCCTCATACCAGGTCCAGAGTCCTTTGCGCAGCGCAGACGGCCAGGCGCTCTTCACAGACAAGACGTCGATCCTGAACAGGTGGTCGGAACATTTCCAGGCCCTCTTCAGCGCCAACCGCACGGTTCAAGACTCGGCAATTCTCCGCATCCCACAACAGCCAGTGAAATTACAACTGGACGAGCTACCAACCCTAGAAGAGACTGTCAAGGCCATTGAA
The DNA here is from genome assembly GCF_041734735.1 of Babylonia areolata. Taxonomy (NCBI): domain Eukaryota; kingdom Metazoa; phylum Mollusca; class Gastropoda; order Neogastropoda; family Buccinidae; genus Babylonia; species Babylonia areolata. Next base: position 12,654,831 of record NC_134892.1, on the reverse strand, counting down.
CAGCTGAAATGTGGCAAGGCAGCAGGGGTTGACGGAATTCCGCCGGAGGCGTGGAAGAATGGAGGCCCAGCACTACACTCCAAACTCCACAACCTCTTTGTCTGCTGCTGGGAGCAAGGCAAACTACCACAGGACCTCCGTGACGCAGTCATCATCACCCTGTATAAAAACAAGGGAGAAAAGTCGGACTGCTCCAACTACAGGGGGATAACTCTGCTCTCCATCGCAGGCAAGATCCTCGCCAGAGTCCTCCTAAATCGGCTGGTGCCTACTATCGCCGAAGAACATCTCCCAGAGAGTCAGTGTGGCTTTAGAGCCAACAGAGGCACCACTGACATGGTCTTCGTTCTCAGACAGCTACAAGAAAAATGTCGGGAACAGAACAAAGGACTGTATGCGACATTCGTCGATCTCACGAAAGCTTTCGACACCGTGAGCAGAAAAGGTCTGTGGGAGATCATGAAACGTCTAGGATGCCCCCCAAAATTCCTCAGCATGGTCATCCAACTACATGAGGAACAGCGTGGACAGGTCAGACACAGCAACGACCTTTCGGAGCCCTTCCCAATTGGAAATGGAGTGAAACAAGGTTGTGTCCTCGCGCCGACCCTCTTCACGATCTTCTTCAGCATGATGCTCCAACAGGCCACTGAAGATCTTGGCGACGACGACGGTATCTTCATCAGATACCGCACTGATGGCAGCCTATTCAACCTGAGGCGGCTACAGGCCCACACCAAGACACTGGAGCAACTCATCAGAGAGCTTCTGTTTGCCGACGATGCTGCCCTCGTCGCCCATACAGAAGCGGCCCTGCAGCGTATAACGTCCTGCTTCGCAGAGGCTGCGCAGCTCTTCGGCCTAGAAGTCAGTCTGAAAAAGACGGAAGTTCTCCACCAGCCTGCCCCACAGGAAGAATTCCACGCTCCTCACATCAACATCGGTGAGACAGAGCTGAAGTCGGTCCACCAGTTCAGCTACCTAGGCTGCACCATCTCGTCTGACGCCAAGATCGACAAGGAGATCGACAACAGACTTGCAAAGGCAAACAGCGCATTCGGCAGGCTGTACAAGAGAGTGTGGAACAACAAACACCTGAAGAAAGACACAAAGATCAGCGTGTACAGAGCTGTTGTACTGCCCACCCTGTTGTATGGCTCCGAAACCTGGGTCACCTACCGGCACCACATACGACTGCTTGATCGCTTCCACCAGCGCTGCCTTCGCACCATCCTCAGCATCCACTGGAGTGACTACATCACAAATGTCGAGGTCCTGGAGCAGGCAAAGACTATCAGCATCGAGGCAGTGCTGCTAAAGACCCAGCTACGTTGGGCAGGGCACGTGTCCAGGATGGAGGACCACCGCCTGCCCAAGATCGCGCTGTATGGCGAACTGTCCACTGGCCACCGTGACAGAGGAGCACCCAAGAAGAGATACAAAGACTCCTTGAAGAAAGCTCTCGGTGCCTGTCACATTGACCATCGCCAGTGGTCCGCAGTAGCCGCTGATCGAGAGACCTGGCGACGCACCATCCACCAAGCTGTCTCCTCCTTCGAAAACAACCGCAGGGCCAGCCTTGAGGACAAACGCAGAAGGAGGAAGAACCACGACGCTGCAGCCGCGAACCCAGACCAGACTTTCCCTTGCAACCGCTGCGGCCGACTCTGCTTTTCCCGCATTGGCCTTGTCAGCCATGAGCGTGCCTGCATCAGACGTGGACAACGCCCTTCCTAGATCTTCGTTAGCGAAGCCAGGCCATGATGATGATGAAGCTCAAACTTCCTAACCTGTAAGCTGAATTGTTTTTACCAGTAAACACAATTTGCCCTGACCTGCATGCTCAAACATCCTGACCTGTAAGCTCAATCTCCCTGAACTGTATGCTCATTTTTTGTGATCTGTAAGATCAAGAACCCTGACCTCTGTGCTCAATCTTCCCGACCTGCTCTATTTTCCTGACCTGTAATCATCTTGACCTGTAAGCTCGATCTTCGTGACAAGCAATCTCACCGATGTGTAATCTTTCAAACATGTAGTCTTCCTGACCTATTTCTCCCTGATGTAAAATCTTTCAAACATGTAATCTTCCTGACATGTAGTCTATCCAACCATAATCTTCCTGACGTGTAATCTTTCTAACATTTAATCTTTCTGACAAGCAATTTTCCTGACGTGTAATGTTTCTAACATGTAATCTCCCTGACAAGTAATCTTTCTAACATGTAACCTTCCTGACTTTAATCTCTGGCGTGTAATCTTTCTAACATGTCACCCTCCTGACAAATAGTCTTCCTGACGTGTAATCTTTCTAACATGTAATCTTCAAGTAATCTCCCTGAGGTGTAATCTTTCTAACATGTAATCTTCCTGACCTTAATTTATCTGAAGTGTAATCTTTCTAACATGTAATCTTCCTGACAAATAGTCTTCCTGACGTGTAATCTTTCTAACATGTAATCTTCCTGACAAATAATCTTCCTGACGTGTAATCTTTCTAACATGTAATCTTCCTGTAAAGTAATCTCCCTGTGGTGTAATCTTTCTAACATGTAATCTTCTCGACCTTAATCTATCTGATGTGTAATCTTTCTAACATGTAACCTTCCTGACTTTATCTCTCGCGTGTAATCTTTCTAACATGTCACCTTCCTGACAAATAGTCTTCCTGACGTGTAATCTTTCTAACATGTAATCTTCAAGTAATCTCCCTGAGGTGTAATCTTTCTAACATGTAATCTTCCTGATCTTAATTTATCTGAAGTGTAATCTTTCTGACATGTAATCTTCCTGACAAATAGTCTTCCTGACGTGTAATCTTTCTAACATGTAATCTTCCTGACAAATAACCTTCCTGACGTGTAATCTTTCTAACATGTAATCTTCCTGTAAAGTAATCTCCCTGTGGTGTAATCTTTCTAACATGTAATCTTCTCGACCTTAATCTATCTGATGTGTAATCTTTCTAACATGTAACCTTCCTGACCTTAATCACTGACCTGTAATCTTTCTAACATGTAATCTTCGTGACCTTAATCTATCTGACGTGTAATCTTTCTAACATGTAATCTTCCTGTAAAGTAATCTCCCTGTGGTGTAATCTTTCTAACATGTAACCTTCCTGACCTTAATCACTGACCTGTAATCTTTCTAACATGTAATCTTCCTGCCAAGTAATATTCCAGACGTACAATCTTTCTTCCTGACGCGTGATCTTTCTGACGTGTAGGCACCATCTTTCTGATCAGTAATCTCAATCTTCCTGACCACTGAGCAACATTTTTTTACCCCCGGATCTATGACTTCAATCTTACGTCAGTGTGGGTGACAGCCCTTTCATTCACCGACGATCACACACGCACGCACACACACACACACCACACACACACACACACACACGCACGCACGTCAGCAGCGGCAGACAAGGCGTTAACCTGTCTCCGCAAGTCAAGGAACGGACGGACGGATGGATGGAAAAGATGCCGCCCTTTCTTTCTCTCTCTCGCTGGAACCATTCTGAAAGGGGGGAGGGGGGGGGGGAGGAAGATGGCTGGCGGCAAAGACAGTGCAAACTCATTACTGCCACCCTCGCCTGCTTCCGTGCTAGCAACCAGATCGCATTCATGTAAATGACAAGACTTCCCACGAGTTAATTCCGCAATCAATATTCTCCAATCAGCGCTCAGCCCCTCCTTCACATCCTCTCCCCCCCCCCCCCCACACACACACCCTCCGCCCCTCACCACTTTCTGATCATCTCCCTTTCCGGAAGTTGCATCAGACAGGGCCGGCCACTCTCTGGATCGCTTATTATCGTTTTGCTTTGCTTTTAAACGCCATGATTGACGCAACACACAACGGGGCAAATTTCTTTTGAAACATTCGCAATATTATTTCCCGGGATAGTTTATACATAGACAAACAAACAAACAACAACAATAACAAAAACCCCAACTCGTTTCCTATGTTAGTGGCCCCGTAGGGATGCATAAAACTTTCAGCGAATGTTCCATTACCTATATACAGAGTTTATGGCTTTGATGTTGTTGGTTGTTTTGTTTTTTTTCCAGTCTAACTTTGTGCATTTTCCTTTACAGCATTCCATTAGAGTATATACAATAGCGCAGGACAGTGCTATCATCAGTGGATCACAGTGTAAACCGATAATTATAGACACGTTATCCGAACATCATAACACAAGACTCTGACATCAGAGAATACACCCTGCCACTTTCAACGTTCTCTTGATGTTGCTGCTGGTGGTGGTAGCGTGCTTCAGTGGCCACACACACACACATACACACACACACGCACACACGCACACACGCACGCACGCACGCACACACACACGCCACGCACGCACACACACACACACACACAGACGATTCAGAACTCATCCACTTCGGACAAGGACCAGCAGCACAAACAGAACGAGACAATGGGCGCTGCACGTTTCAAAGACCCACGATCTTCAGAAGGCTTCCCTAGAGCTCTCTCATACCCCTCCCGCCCTCCCCCGAGCCCCCCCCCACCTAACTCCCCCTTCCCAAAACCCCCC
>NC_134892.1:12630254-12637754 GCF_041734735.1 Babylonia areolata | reverse complement strand
ACATTCAGATAATAACTAATTTCGTCATTGTGACTAGCATATTGTATTGATGTATCATCAGCAAATAAATCATATATTGCATGTTGAATTGATATACAAGGAAAATAAGAGAGCGCCTAGAATTGACCCTTGTGGTGCTCCTCTTGGAACATGCCTTTTGGAAGAAATAAAGCCACGTGAATAGACATAATTTTTTTTTTAATTATTTTTTTTTTTATTGAATACGGTTTTCTAGGTAAGACCTAAGAAACAACAAGGAGTGATCGTAAATACTATAACATTTCAATTTTTGAAGCAATATTTCGTGATTGATTAAGTCAAATGCTTTTGTGAAATCAAGATCACTCCAACCGCCTTGCTGTTATTGATATCACGCAGACATAAATCAGTTATTGTACATAAAGCCGTCTAACAAGAATGGTGCTGTCTAAATCCTGACTGATTGGTATATAGAAGCTGATATTTTTCAATAAAGGATGTAAGACAAAGGTGTACATGACGTTCTAGAACTTTAAAGACAAAGGACAACAATGAAATTGGTCTATAATCATTGACATCATTAACAACACCTTTTTTATGCAGTGGAATGACTTTTGCATGTTTAAACTCTTTGGAAAATGATTTTTTGGATAAACAAAGATTGAAGAGATAAGTAAGATAATCAGCAGCAACAACAACAACAGCAGCAGCAGCAGCAGTAGCAGCAGCAACAACAACGAAGAGGAGGAGGAGGAGGAGGAGGAGGAGGAGGAGGAGGAGGAGGAGGAGGAGGAGGAGGAGGAGGAGGAGGAGGAGGAGGAGGAGGAGGAGGAGGAGGAGGAGGAGGAGGAGGAGGAGGAGGAGGAGGAGGAGGAGGAGAAGAAGAAGAAGAAGAAGAGAAGAAGAAGAAGAAGAAGAAGAAGAAGAAGAAGAAGAAGAAGAAGAAGAAGAAGAAGCAGGAGGAGGAGGAGGAGGAGGAGGAGGAGGAGGAGAAGGAGAAGGAGAAGAAGAAGAAGAAGAAGCGTCAGTTCCAAAGTTTTTTTTTCAACGTATAGGGATTTTTTGCCAGTCCGAATTAATACCACCTTTCCGACGCAGTGGTGGTCCGATGTAGCCGCAGTCGGAAAGAGGTGTTTCCGTCTCGTTTTATTTTTTGTCTAAATTGGCAACTGATTTGATGGAGCGACAGTTGGAAAAAAAAAATGTTTTTCTCTCTCTCTGTCTGTCTCTCAGGCTCTCTCTCTCTCTCTCCTCCTCTTCCCCCCCTCTCGCTCTCTCTCACATCACCCCCCCCCCAACCCCCATTTCTCTATCTCATCCTCAGTCTCTCTCTTTTTCCATCTCTCTCTGTGTCATCCTCCCTCTGTCTCCCTCCTCCCTCTATGTCTCTCTCTCTCTCATCCTCTCTATCTCTCCCTCCCTCCCTCTATATGTCTCTCTCTCTCATCCTCTCTATCTCCCCCTCCCTCCCTCTATCTGTCTCTCTCTCTCATCCTCTCTATCTCCCCCTCCCTTCCTCTATCTCTCTCTCTCATCCTCTCTATCTCCCCCTCCCTCCCTCTGTCTGTCTCTCTCTCTCATCCTCTCTATCTCCCCCTCCCTTCCTCTATCTGTCTCTCTCTCTCTCATCCTCTCTCTCTTTCTTCCTCCCTCTATTTGTCTCTCTCTCTCTTATCCTCTCTCTCTTCCTCCCTCTATTTGTCTCTCTCTCTCTCCCCCCTCTATTTGTCTCTCTCTCATCCTCTCTCTCTCCCTCCTTCCCTCTATCTCTCTGTCTGTCTGTCTGTCTCTCTCTCTCATCCTCCGTCTCTGTGTCTCTCTCTGTGTCAGTCTCTCTGTCTACCGAATGGGTGAGAGCAGTGGGAGCGGTGTGTGTGTGTGTGTGTGTGTGTGTGGGGGGGGTGATGGGAGGTAGCGTGGGAGTGGGGGATGGAGGGAGGAGGGGTGGAATGGTTGTGTGGTGGTGGGAGGAGGGTGAGTGTGTTGGGTGGGGGTTTGGGGGTGAGGGGTGTGTGTGTGGGGTGGGGGTGGGTGGGTGGGGGGAGTGTCTATTGATGTCAGGATGACCCCCGAAAAAAAAAAATCCTACGACCAGCTGTTGCCAGGGCTGCGGGCCACACCCACACCCATATTCATCCTCCTCCCTTCCCTCCCACCCACCAACATCATTTGTGTTGTTTTTTTTCTGCCACCTCCAACCCACCCATCCCCACCATCACCACCACCACCACCACCACCACCCAACACTCCCCTCCTCACTCTCCTTCCGGGGCCGGACCCCCTAGGGTGATTATCGTTCGTGTCTCATTGTTCAAACACACACACACACACACACACACACGCACACACACACATACATACACACACACATACACACACACACAAACACGCACGCGCGCACACACACATACACGCATCACAATATTCTTGTATATATATATATATATATATATATATATATATATATATATATGCATTTTGTTGTTGTTGTTGCTCTTCTTCTGCTTGTTTCTCTCTCTCTCTCTCTCTCTCTCTCTCTCTCTCTCTCTCTCTCCCCCCCCCCCTAAATTTTTTCTTCAATTTTTTTTTTTTTCCCCTTCTCTTTAATTATTATTATTATTTTCATTGATGGCTTGATGTAAAAAAGCAATTGTTGCTTATTCAATTTACCATCATGAAATAAAACCTTGACTTGACTTGACACACACACACATAAACGCCCACACATCTACACCCACACACACACACACGCACACACACACACACACATAAACGCCCACACATCTACACACACACACACACACACACACAAACAAGCGCCCACACATATACGCACGCACACATACACACACACACACACACACACACACACTCCCTTCCACACCATCATCCCACGCACAATCAGCCTTACCAACACCACCCACCCACATTCAACACTGCACTGAATCAATCGTCCAGCAGACAACAAAGAGCGGATAAGTCAGGCGTCCTTCAAGAGCAAGCAAGTGCTCCTTCAAGAGATCTCGTCTTATCTGTCAACATCTTTAACCCCTTGACTACTGAACGACAGGCTCAACAGCCGAGTGGTTGAAGCATTGGCCTTTCAATCTGAGGGTTCCGGGTTCGAATCTCGGTAACGGCGGCTGGTGGGTAAAGGGTGGAGATTTTCCCCTGATCTCCCAGGTCAACGTATGTGCAGACCTGCTATTGCCTGAAAATCCCCCCTTCGTGTGTATACGCAAGCAGAAGATCAAATACGCACGTTAAAGATCCTGTAACCCATGTCTGTGTTCGGTGGGCTATGGAAACAAGAACATACCCAGCACGCACACCCCGGAAAACGGAGTATGTCTGCCTAACATGGCACGTAAAAGCCCACTCGTATACATACGAGTGAACGTGAGGAGTTGCAGCCCACGAACGACGAAGAAAAAGACTGCTGAACCTTGGGTGAAAATGAGATCAAGGAGGCATCAGTTTTCATCTGCATGTAAATTCCTGCTTTTTTGCTTAACCTTCGATCGTGTCTCCAAATGTTGCTGAACCAAAGGTTAAATGTTTGTAATCAATCTCAAGAGGAAGAAAGACATCTAAACGAAGAATGGTGACTGTCCTGTAAGCTCAATCTTCCTGACCTGTAAGCTATATTTTCCCGACCCAAAAGCTAAGTTATTTTTTTTTTACCTATAAGCACAGTTTTCCTGACCTGTAAGCTCAATCTTCCTGACTTGTAAGCTATATTTTCCCGACCCAAAAGCTAAATTATTTTTTTTTTACCTATAAGCACAGTTTTCCTGACCTGTAAGCTCAATTTTGCTGACCTGTAAGCTATATTTTCCCGACTCAAAAGCTAAATTATTTTTTTTTTTTACCTATAAGCAGTTTTCCTCACCTGTAAGCTCAATTTTGCTGACCTGTAAGCTCAATCTTCCTGACTTGTAAGCTATATTTTCCCGACCCAAAAGCTAAATTATTTATTTTTTTACCTATAAGCACAGTTTTCCTGACCTGTAAGCTCAGACTTCCTAACCTGTAAGCTGAATTGTTTTTACCAGTAAACACAATTTGCCCTGACCTGCATGCTCAAACATCCTGACCTGTAAGCTCAATCTCCCTGAACTGTATGCTCATTTTTTGTGATCTGTAAGATCAATAACCCTGACCTCTGATCTCAATCTTCCCGACCTGCTCTATTTTCCTGACCTGTAATCATCTTGACCTGTAATCTCGATCTTCGTGACAAGCAATCTCACCGATGTGTAATCTTTCAAACATGTAGTCTTCCTGACCTATTTCTCCCTGATGTAAAATCTTTCAAACATGTAGTCTTCCTGACATGTAGACTATCCAACCATGATCTTCCTGACGTGTAATCTTTCTAACATGTAATCTCCCTGACAAGTAATCTTCCTGACATGTAATCTTCCTAACATGTAATATTCTCGACCTTAATCTCTCTGAAGCGTAATCTTTCTAACATGTAACCTTCCTGACTTTAATCTCTGGCATCTTTCTAACATGTCACCTTCCTGAAAATAGTCTTCCTGACGTGTAATCTTTCTAACATGTAATCTTCCTGACAAATAGTCTTCCTGACGTGTAATCTTTCTAACATGTAATCTTCAAGTAATCTCTCTGAGGTGTAATCTTTCTAACATGTAATCTTCCTGACCTTAATTTATCTGAAGTGTAATCTTTCTAACATGTAATCTTCCTGACAAATAGTCTTCCTGACGTGTAATCTTTCTAACATGTAATCTTCCTGACAAATAGTCTTCCTGACGTGTAATCTTTCTAACATGTAATCTTCAAGTAATCTCCCTGAGGTGTAATCTTTCTAACATGTAATCTTCCTGACCTTAATTTATCTGAAGTGTAATCTTTCTAACATGTAATCTTCCTGACAAATAGTCTTCCTGACGTGTAATCTTTCTAACATGTAATCTTCCTGACAAATAATCTTCCTGACGTGTAATCTTTCTAACATGTAATCTTCCTGTAAAGTAATCTCCCTGTGGTGTAATCTTTCTAACATGTAATCTTCTCGACCTTAATCTATCTGATGTGTAATCTTTCTAACATGTAACCTTCCTGACTTTATCTCTCGCGTGTAATCTTTCTAACATGTCACCTTCCTGACAAATAGTCTTCCTGACGTGTAATCTTTCTAACATGTAATCTTCAAGTAATCTCCCTGAGGTGTAATCTTTCTAACATGTAATCTTCCTGATCTTAATTTATCTGAAGTGTAATCTTTCTAACATGTAATCTTCCTGACAAATAGTCTTCCTGACGTGTAATCTTTCTAACATGTAATCTTCCTGACAAATAACCTTCCTGACGTGTAATCTTTCTAACATGTAATCTTCCTGTAAAGTAATCTCCCTGTGGTGTAATCTTTCTAACATGTAATCTTCTCGACCTTAATCTATCTGATGTGTAATCTTTCTAACATGTAACCTTCCTGACTTTAATCTCTGACCTGTAATCTTTCTAACATGTAATCTTCCTGCCAAGTAATATTCCAGACGTACAATCTTTCTTCCTGACGCGTAATCTTTCTGACGTGTAGGCACCATCTTTCTGATCAGTAATCTCAATCTTCCTGACCACTGAGCAACATTTTTTACCCCCGGATCTATGACTTCAATCTTACGTCAGTGTGGGTGACAGCCCTTTCATTCACCGACGATCACACACGCACGCACACACACACACACACACACACACACACACACACGCACGTCAGCAGCGGCAGACAAGGCGTTAACCTGTCTCCGCAAGTCAAGGAACGGACGGATGGATGGATGGAAAAGATGCCGCCCTTTCTTTCTCTCTCTCTCTCTCGCTGGAACCATTCTAAAAGGGGGGAGGGGGGGAGGAAGATGGCTGGCGGGCAAAGACAGTGCAAACTCATTACTGCCACCCTCGCCTGCTTCCGTGCTAGCAACCAGATCGCATTCATGTAAATGACAAGACTTCCCACAAGTTAATTCCGCAATCAATATTCTCCAATCAGCGCTCAGCCCCTCCTTCACATCCTCTCTCTCCCCCCCACCCCCCCCCACACACACACCCACTCCGCCCCTCACCACTTTCTGATCATCTCCCTTTCCGGAAGTTGCATCAGACAGGGTCGACCACTCTCTCGATCGCTTATTATCGTTTTGCTTTGCTTTTAAACGCCATGATTGACGCAAAACACAGCGGGGCAAATTTCTTTTGAAACATTCGCAATATTATTTCCCGGGATAGTTTATACATAGACAAACAAACAAACAAACAAACAAACAACAACAATAACAAAAAACCCAACTCGTTTCCTATGTTAGTGGCCCCGTAGGGATGCATAAAACTTTCAGCGAATGTTCCATTACCTATATACAGAGTTTATGGCTTTGATGTTGTTGGTTGTTTTTTTTGTTTTTTTTTCCAGTCTAACTTTGTGCATTTTCCTTTACAGCATTCCATTAGAGTATATACAATAGCGCAGGACAGTGCTATCATCAGTGGATCACAGTGTAAACCGATAATTATAGACACGTTATCCGAACATCATAACACAAGACTCTGACATCAGAGAATACACCCTGCCACTTTCAACGTTCTCTTGATGTTGCTGCTGGTGGTGGTAGCGTGCTTCAGTGGCCACACACACACACACATACACACACACACGCACACACGCACACACGCACGCACGCACGCACACACACACGCACGCACGCACACACACACACACACACACAGACGATTCAGAACTCATCCACTTCGGACAAGGACCAGCAGCACAAACAGAACGAGACAATGGGCGCTGCACGTTTCAAAGACCACGATCTTCAGAAGGCTTCCCTAGAGCTCTCTCATACCCCTCCCGCCCTCCCCCCCCCCCCCCCCACCATACCCTTCCCCCCCTTCCCCCAATAACCCCCCACCCGCAGGCATCGGAGAGGCTAGCAACTAGAACTTCGTTGTCCCTGTGGATGTGTCTTTCTTTCTTTCCTTCTTCCTTTCTTTCTTTCTTTCTTCCTTCCTTTTTCTTCTTCTTCTTCTTCTTCTACACATCAGATTGATATTTTATATTCTTGTGCATTTAGTGATGATAGGCTCTGAAGCAAATTATGTGACACTACGTTCATAACAACAACAACAACAAAATAATAATAATAATCTCTGTCTCTTCCACTCCCCGCTTTCTCTCTTTCTGTCTGTCAGTCTCTCTCTCCCCTTATTCCACCCCCCCCCGCCCCCACTTCACCCCCCTCGCCCCGTCCCTGTCTATATCTATCTATCTATCTATCCCCAAGAAACTACGTTCATAACAAAACACCAACAGCAACAGCAAGAAACCAAATAAACAAACAACAGAACACAACAAACAAACACACCTGTGAATAGTCGCAGGTGTTGCCTTCTGCACCTGACACACTGGCAAGTTAATAATTAGCATGCAAGCTGGCTCAGCTGGGTACCTTGAATATCAAAACGTTTCCCTGCTGTTGCGTGTGTCTGCGAGGAAGT